>NW_024058762.1:0-47624 GCF_016432855.1 Salvelinus namaycush
AGTTTAATAGGGTAATAGTTTAATAGGGTAACAGTTTAATAGGGTAATAGTTTAATAGGGTAATAGTTTAATAGGGTAATAGGGTAACAGTTTAATAGTTTAATAGGGTAATAGTTTAATAGGGTAACAGTTTAATAGTTTAATAGGGTAATAGTTTAATAGGGTAACAGTTTAATAGGGTAACAGTTTAATAGGGTAATAGTTTAATAGGGTAATAGTTTAATAGGGTAATAGGGTAATAGGGTAACAGTTTAATAGTTTAATAGGGTAATAGTTTAATAGGGTAACAGTTTAATAGGGTAACAGTTTAATAGGGTAACAGTTTAATAGGGTAATAGTTTAATAGGGTAACAGTTTAATAGTTTAATAGTTTAATAGGGTAACAGTTTAACAGTTTAATAGTTTAATAGGGTAATAGGGTAACAGTTTAATAGTTTAATAGGGTAATAGTTTAATAGGGTAATAGGGTAACAGTTTAATAGTTTAATAGGGTAACAGTTTAATAGTTTAATAGGGTAACAGTTTAATAGGGTAACAGTTTAATAGTTTAATAGGGTAACAGGGTAACAGTTTAATAGTTTAATAGTTTAATAGGGTAATAGGGTAACAGTTTAATAGTTTAATAGGGTAACAGTTTAATAGTTTAATAGGGTAATAGGGTAATAGTTTAATAGTTTAATAGTTTAATAGGGTAATAGGGTAACAGTTTAATAGGGTAACAGTTTAATAGGGTAATAGGGTAACAGTTTAATAGGGTAATAGGGTAATAGTTTAATAGGGTAATAGTTTAATAGGGTAATAGTTTAATAGGGTAACAGTTTAATAGGGTAACAGTTTAATAGTTTAATAGGGTAATAGGGTAACAGTTTAATAGGGTAATAGGGTAATAGTTTAATAGGGTAATAGTTTAATAGGGTAATAGTTTAATAGGGTAACAGTTTAATAGGGTAACAGTTTAATAGGGTAACAGTTTAATAGGGTAACAGTTTAATAGTTTAATAGGGTAATAGGGTAACAGTTTAATAGGGTAATAGGGTAATAGTTTAATAGGGTAATAGTTTAATAGGGTAATAGTTTAATAGGGTAACAGTTTAATAGGGTAACAGTTTAATAGGGTAACAGTTTAATAGGGTAATAGTTTAATAGGGTAATAGTTTAATAGTTTAATAGGGTAATAGGGTAACAGTTTAATAGGGTAATAGGGTAATAGTTTAATAGGGTAATAGTTTAATAGGGTAATAGTTTAATAGGGTAACAGTTTAATAGGGTAACAGTTTAATAGGGTAACAGTTTAATAGGGTAATAGTTTAATAGGGTAATAGTTTAATAGGGTAACAGTTTAATAGGGTAACAGTTTAATAGGGTAATAGTTTAATAGGGTAACAGTTTAATAGGGTAACAGTTTAATAGGGTAACAGTTTAATAGGGTAATAGGGTAATAGTTTAATAGGGTAACAGTTTAATAGTTTAACAGTTTAATAGTTTAATAGTTTAATAGTTTAATAGGGTAACAGGGTAATAGTTTAATAGGGTAATAGGGTAACAGTTTAATAGGGTAATATGGTAACAGTTTAATAGGGTAACAGTTTAATAGGGTAACCGTTTAATAGGGTAATAGGGTAATAGTTTAATAGGGTAACAGTTTAATAGTTTAATAGGGTAATAGTTTAATAGGGTAACAGTTTAATAGTTTAATAGGGTAATAGTTTAATAGGGTAACAGTTTAATAGGGTAACAGTTTAATAGGGTAATAGTTTAATAGGGTAACAGTTTAATAGGGTAATAGTTTAATAGGGTAACAGTTTAATAGTTTAATAGTTTAATAGGGTAACAGTTTAATAGGGTAACAGTTTAATAGGGTAATAGTTTAATAGGGTAACAGTTTAATAGGGTAACAGTTTAATAGTTTAATAGTTTAATAGGGTAATAGTTTAATAGGGTAACAGTTTAATAGGGTAACAGTTTAATAGGGTAACAGTTTAATAGGGTAACAGTTTAATAGGGTAATAGTTTAATAGGGTAACAGTTTAATAGTTTAATAGTTTAATAAGGTAACAGTTTAACAGTTTAATAGTTTAATAGGGTAATAGGGTAACAGTTTAATAGTTTAATAGGGTAACAGGGTAACAGTTTAATAGTTTAATATGGTAACAGGGTAACAGTTTAATAGTTTAATAGTTTAATAGGGTAACAGTTTAATAGTTTAATAGGGTAATAGGGTAATAGTTTAATAGGGTAACAGTTTAATAGGGTAACAGTTTAATAGTTTAATAGGGTAATAGGGTAACAGTTTAATAGGGTAATAGGGTAATAGTTTAATAGGGTAATAGTTTAATAGGGTAATAGTTTAATAGGGTAACAGTTTAATAGGGTAACAGTTTAATAGGGTAACAGTTTAATAGGGTAACAGTTTAATAGTTTAATAGGGTAATAGGGTAACAGTTTAATAGGGTAATAGGGTAATAGTTTAATAGGGTAATAGTTTAATAGGGTAATAGTTTAATAGGGTAACAGTTTAATAGGGTAACAGTTTAATAGGGTAACAGTTTAATAGGGTAACAGTTTAATAGTTTAATAGGGTAATAGGGTAACAGTTTAATAGGGTAATAGGGTAATAGTTTAATAGGGTAATAGTTTAATAGGGTAATAGTTTAATAGGGTAACAGTTTAATAGGGTAACAGTTTAATAGGGTAACAGTTTAATAGGGTAATAGTTTAATAGGGTAACAGTTTAATAGGGTAACAGTTTAATAGGGTAACAGTTTAATAGGGTAACAGTTTAATAGGGTAATAGGGTAATAGTTTAATAGGGTAACAGTTTAATAGTTTAACAGTTTAATAGTTTAATAGTTTAATAGTTTAATAGGGTAACAGGGTAATAGTTTAATAGGGTAATAGGGTAACAGTTTAATAGGGTAATATGGTAACAGTTTAATAGGGTAACAGTTTAATAGGGTAACCGTTTAATAGGGTAATAGGGTAATAGTTTAATAGGGTAACAGTTTAATAGTTTAATAGGGTAATAGTTTAATAGGGTAACAGTTTAATAGTTTAATAGGGTAATAGTTTAATAGGGTAACAGTTTAATAGGGTAACAGTTTAATAGGGTAATAGTTTAATAGGGTAACAGTTTAATAGGGTAATAGTTTAATAGGGTAACAGTTTAATAGTTTAATAGTTTAATAGGGTAACAGTTTAATAGGGTAACAGTTTAATAGGGTAATAGTTTAATAGGGTAACAGTTTAATAGGGTAACAGTTTAATAGTTTAATAGTTTAATAGGGTAATAGTTTAATAGGGTAACAGTTTAATAGGGTAACAGTTTAATAGGGTAACAGTTTAATAGGGTAACAGTTTAATAGGGTAATAGTTTAATAGGGTAACAGTTTAATAGTTTAATAGTTTAATAAGGTAACAGTTTAACAGTTTAATAGTTTAATAGGGTAATAGGGTAACAGTTTAATAGTTTAATAGGGTAACAGGGTAACAGTTTAATAGTTTAATATGGTAACAGGGTAACAGTTTAATAGTTTAATAGTTTAATAGGGTAATAGTTTAATAGTTTAATAGTTTAATAGGGTAATAGTTTAATAGGGTAATAGTTTAATAGTTTAATAGTTTAATAGGGTAATAGGGTAATAGTTTAATAGTTTAATAGGGTAACAGGGTAATAGTTTAATAGTTTAATATTTTAATAGGGTAATAGGGTAACAGTTTAATAGGGTAATAGTTTAATAGGGTAACAGTTTAATAGGGTGATAGGGTAATAGTTTAATAGTTTAATAGTTTAATAGGGTAATAGGGTAACAGTTTAATAGGGTAATAGTTTAATAGGGTAATAGGGTAATAGTTTAATAGGGTAATAGTTTAATAGGGTAATAGTTTAATAGGGTAACAGTTTAATAGGGTAACAGTTTAATAGGGTAACAGTTTAATAGGGTAATAGTTTAATAGGGTAATAGTTTAATAGGGTAACAGTTTAATAGGGTAACAGTTTAATAGGGTAATAGTTTAATAGGGTAACAGTTTAATAGGGTAACAGTTTAATAGGGTAATAGTTTAATAGGGTAACAGGTTAATAGGGTAATAGTTTAATAGGGTAACAGTTTAATAGTTTAATAGGGTAACAGTTTAATAGTTTAATAGGGTAACAGTTTAATAGGGTAACAGTTTAATAGGGTAACAGTTTAATAGTTTAATAGGGTAACAGTTTAATAGTTTAATAGGGTAACAGTTTAATAGTTTAATAGTTTAATAGTATAATATGGTAATAGTATAATAGGGTAACCATTTAATAGGGTGATAGGGCAATAGGGTACAAGTTTTATTGGTTAATGTGTTTGTGTCCCCCCTTAATCACAGTCTGTGTTGACAGGAGATGTTGGTGGTTGTGATGAGATGTTCTGGTGGTTGTGGTGATGAGATGTTCTGGTGGTTGTGGTGAGATGTTCTGGTGGTTGTGGTGAGATGTTCTGGTGGTTGTGATGAGATGTTCTGGTGGTTGTGGTGATGAGATGTTCTGGTTGTTGTGGTGAGATGTTCTGGTGGTTGTGGTGAGATGTTCTGGTGGTTGTGGTGATGAGATGTTCTGGTGGTTGTGGTGAGATGTTCTGGTGGTTGTGATGAGATGTTCTGGTGGTTGTGGTGATGAGATGTTCTGGTGGTTGTGGTGAGATGTTCTGGTGGTTGTGGTGATGAGATGTTCTGGTGGTTGTGGTGATGAGATGTTCTGGTGGTTGTGGTGAGATGTTCTGGTGGTTGTGATGAGATGTTCTGGTGGTTGTGATGAGATGTTCTGGTGGTTGTTGTGATGAGATGTTCTGGTGGTTGTGGTGAGATGTTCTGGTGGTTGTGGTGATGAGATGTTCTGGTTGTGGTGATGAGATGTTCTGGTGGTTGTGGTGATGAGATGTTCTGGTGGTTGTGGTGATGAGATGTTCTGGTGGTTGTGATGAGATGTTCTGGTGGTTGTGGTGATGAGATTTTCTGGTGGTTGTGGTGATGAGATGTTCTGGTTGTGGTGATGAGATGTTCTGGTGGTTGTGGTGAGATGTTCTGGTTGTTGTGGTGATGAGATGTTCTGGTGGTTGTGGTGATGAGATGTTCTGGTGGTTGTGATGAGATGTTCTGGTGGTTGTGGTGATGAGATGTTCTGGTGGTTGTGGTGATGAGATGTTCTGGTTGTTGTGGTGGTGAGATGTTCTGGTTGTTGTGGTGATGAGATGTTCTGGTGGTTGTGGTGATGAGATGTTCTGGTGGTTGTTGTGGTGATGAGATGTTCTGGTGGTTGTGGTGATGAAATGTTCTGGTTGTTGTGGTGATGAGATGTTCTGGTTGTGGTGATGAGATGTTCTGGTTGTTGTGGTGAGATGTTCTGGTTGTGGTGATGAGATGTTCTGGTTGCTGTGGTGAGATGTTCTGGTGGTTGTTGTGATGAGATGTTCTGGTTGTTGTGGTGAGATGTTCTGGTTGTGGTGGTGAGATGTTCTGGTGGTTGTGGTGAGATGTTCTGGTGGTTGTGGTGATGAGATGTTCTGGTGGTTGTTGTGAGATGTTCTGGTTGTTGTGGTGAGATGTTCTGGTGGTTGTGATGAGATGTTCTGGTGGTTGTGGTGATGAGATGTTCTGGTGGTTGTTGTGAGATGTTCTGGTTGTTGTGGTGAGATGTTCTGGTGGTTGTGATGAGATGTTCTGGTGGTTGTGGTGATGAGATGTTCTGGTTGTTGTGGTGAGATGTTCTGGTGGTTGTGATGAGATGTTCTGGTTGCTGTGGTGAGATGTTCTGGTGGTTGTTGTGATGAGATGTTCTGGTTGTTGTGGTGAGATGTTCTGGTTGTGGTGGTGAGATGTTCTGGTGGTTGTGGTGAGATGTTCTGGTGGTTGTGGTGATGAGATGTTCTGGTGGTTGTGATGAGATGTTCTGGTGGTTGTGGTGATGAGATGTTCTGGTGGTTGTGGTGAGATGTTCTGGTGGTTGTTGTGATGAGATGTTCTGGTGGTTGTGATGAGATGTTCTGGTGGTTGTGGTGATGAGATGTTCTGGTGGTTGTGGTGAGATGTTCTGGTGGTTGTGGTGAGATGTTCTGGTGGTTGTGGTGAGATGTTCTGGTGGTTGTGATGAGATGTTCTGGTGGTTGTGGTGATGAGATGTTCTGGTTGTTGTGATGAGATGTTCTGGTGGTTGTGGTGATGAGATGTTCTGGTTGTGGTGATGAGATGTTCTGGTGGTTGTGGTGATGAGATGTTCTGGTGGTTGTGGTGATGAGATGTTCTGGTGGTTGTGATGAGATGTTCTGGTGGTTGTGGTGATGAGATTTTCTGGTTGTTGTGGTGATGAGATGTTCTGGTTGTGGTGATGAGATGTTCTGGTGGTTGTGGTGAGATGTTCTGGTTGTTGTGGTGATGAGATGTTCTGGTGGTTGTGGTGATGAGATGTTCTGGTGGTTGTGGTGAGATGTTCTGGTGGTTGTGGTGATGAGATGTTCTGGTGGTTGTGGTGATGAGATGTTCTGGTTGTTGTGGTGGTGAGATGTTCTGGTTGTTGTGGTGATGAGAAGTTCTGGTGGTTGTGGTGATGAGATGTTCTGGTGGTTGTTGTGGTGATGAGATGTTCTGGTGGTTGTGGTGATGAAATGTTCTGGTTGTTGTGGTGATGAGATGTTCTGGTTGTGGTGATGAGATGTTCTGGTTGTTGTGGTGAGATGTTCTGGTTGTGGTGATGAGATGTTCTGGTGGTTGTGATGAGATGTTCTGGTTGCTGTGGTGAGATGTTCTGGTGGTTGTTGTGATGAGATGTTCTGGTTGTTGTGGTGAGATGTTCTGGTTGTGGTGATGAGATGTTCTGGTGGTTGTTGTGGTGAGATGTTCTGGTGGTTGTGGTGATGAGATGTTCTGGTTGTTGTGGTGATGAGATGTTCTGGTTGTTGTGGTGATGAGATGTTCTGGTTGTTGTGGTGAGATGTTCTGGTTGTGGTGATGAGATGTTCTGGTGGTTGTGATGAGATGTTCTGGTGGTTGTGGTGATGAGATGTTCTGGTGGTTGTGGTGATGAGATGTTCTGGTTGTTGTGGTGATGAGATGTTCTGGTGGTTGTTGTGATCAGATGTTCTGGTTGTTGTGGTGATGAGATGTTCTGGTGGTTGTGGTGATGAGATGTTCTGGTGGTTGTGGTGATGAGATGTTCTGGTGGTTGTGGTGATGAGATGTTCTGGTGGTTGTGGTGAGATGTTCTGGTGGTTGTGATGAGATGTTCTGGTTGCTGTGGTGAGATGTTCTGGTGGTTGTTGTGATGAGATGTTCTGGTTGTTGTGGTGATGAGATGTTCTGGTTGTTGTGGTGATGAGATGTTCTGGTTGTTGTGGTGATGAGATGTTCTGGTTGTTGTGATGAGATGTTCTGGTTGTGGTGATGAGATGTTCTGGTGGTTGTTGTGATCAGATGTTCTGGTTGTTGTGGTGATGAGATGTTCTGGTGGTTGTGGTGATGAGATGTTCTGGTGGTTGTGGTGATGAGATGTTCTGGTGGTTGTGGTGATGAGATGTTCTGGTGGTTGTGGTGAGATGTTCTGGTGGTTGTGATGAGATGTTCTGGTTGCTGTGGTGAGATGTTCTGGTGGTTGTTGTGATGAGATGTTCTGGTTGTTGTGGTGAGATGTTCTGGTGGTTGTGGTGATGAGGTGTTCTGGTTGTTGTGGTGATGAGATGTTCTGGCGGTTGTGGTGAGATGTTCTGGTTGTTGTGGTGAGATGTTCTGGTGGTTGTGGTGAGATGTTCTGGTGGTTGTGGTGATGAGATGTTCTGGTGGTTGTGGTGATGAGATGTTCTGGCGGTTGTGGTGAGATGTTCTGGTGGTTGTGGTGATGAGATGTTCTGGCGGTTGTGGTGAGATGTTCTGGCGGTTGTGGTGAGATGTTCTGGTTGTTGTGGTGAGATGTTCTGGTTGTTGTGGTGATGAGATGTTCTGGTGGTTGTGGTGATGAGATGTTCTGGTGGTTGTGATGAGATGTTCTGGTTGTTGTGGTGATGAGATGTTCTGGTTGTGGTGGTGAGATGTTCTGGTGGTTGTGGTGATGAGATGTTCTGGTTGTTGTGGTGATGAGATGTTCTGGTGGTTGTGGTGAGATGTTCTGGTGGTTGTGGTGATGAGATGTTCTGGTTGTTGTGGTGAGATGTTCTGGTGGTTGTGGTGATGAGATGTTCTGGTTGTGGTGATGAGATGTTCTGGTTGTTGTTATGAGATGTTCTGGTGGTTGTGGTGATGAGATGTTCTGGTGGTTGTGGTGATGAGATGTTCTGGTTGTTGTGATCAGATGTTCTGGTTGTTGTGATGAGATGTTCTGGTGGTTGTTGTGGTGATGAGATGTTCTGGTTGTTGTGGTGAGATGTTCTGGTTGCTGTGGTGAGATGTTCTGGTTGCTGTGGTGAGATGTTCTGGTTGTTGTGGTGATGAGATGTTCTGGTGGTTGTGATGAGATGTTCTGGTTGTTGTGATGAGATGTTCTGGTTGCTGTGGTGAGATGTTCTGGTTGTTGTGGTGATGAGATGTTCTGGTTGTGGTGATGAGATGTTCTGGTTGTTGTGATGAGATGTTCTGGTGGTTGTGGTGATGAGATGTTCTGGTGGTTGTGGTGATGAGATGTTCTGGTGGTTGTGGTGATGAGATGTTCTGGTTGTTGTGATGAGATGTTCTGGTGGTTGTTGTGATGAGATGTTCTGGTGGTTGTGGTGATGAGATGTTCTGGTGGTTGTTGTGGTGAGATGTTCTGGTGGTTGTTGTGGTGAGATGTTCTGGTGGTTGTTGTGGTGAGATGTTCTGGTTGTGGTGATGAGATGTTCTGGTTGTGGTGATGAGATGTTCTGGTGGTTGTTGTGGTGAGATGTTCTGGTTGTTGTGATGAGATGTTCTGGTGGTTGTTGTGGTGAGATGTTCTGGTGGTTGTGATGAGATGTTCTGGTGGTTGTGATGAGATGTTCTGGTGGTTGTTGTGGTGAGATGTTCTGGTTGTGGTGATGAGATGTTCTGGTTGTGGTGATGAGATGTTCTGGTGGTTGTTGTGGTGAGATGTTCTGGTTGTTGTGATGAGATGTTCTGGTGGTTGTTGTGGTGAGATGTTCTGGTTGTTGTTGTGGTGAGATGTTCTGGTGGTTGTTGTGGTGAGATGTTCTGGTTGTTGTGGTGATGAGATGTTCTGGTTGTGGTGATGAGATGTTCTGGTGGTTGTTGTGGTGAGATGTTCTGGTTGTGGTGATGAGATGTTCTGGTTGTGGTGATGAGATGTTCTGGTGGTTGTGGTGAGATGTTCTGGTGGTTGTGGTGAGATGTTCTGGTGGTTGTGGTGGTGAGATGTTCTGGTGGTTGTGATGAGATGTTCTGGTGGTTGTGGTGAGATGTTCTGGTGGTTGTGGTGAGATGTTCTGGTGGTTGTGATGAGATGTTCTGGTGGTTTTGGTGAGATGTTCTGGTGGTTGTGGTGATGAGATGTTCTGGTGGTTGTGGTGAGATGTTCTGGTGGTTGTGGTGAGATGTTCTGGTGGTTGTGATGAGATGTTCTGGTGGTGGTTGTGATGAGATGTTCTGGTGGTTGTTGTGAGATGTTCTGGTGGTTGTGGTGAGATGTTCTGGTGGTTGTGGTGAGATGTTCTGGTGGTTGTGGTGAGATGTTCTGGTGGTTGTTGTGGTGAGATGTTCTGGTGGTTGTGGTGATGAGATGTTCTGGTGGTTGTGGTGATGAGATGTTCTGGTTGTTGTGATGAGATGTTCTGGTGGTGGTTGTGGTGAGATGTTCTGGTGGTTGTGGTGAGATGTTCTGGTGGTTGTGGTGATGAGATGTTCTGGTGGTTGTGGTGATGAGATGTTCTGGTTGTTGTGGTGATGAGATGTTCTGGTTGTGGTGATGAGATGTTCTGGTGGTTGTGGTGATGAGATGTTCTGGTTGTTGTGATGAGATGTTCTGATCTGAGTAAACACTGGAGTAGTTTTTGGATCCTCTCTTCAGAGAATAGAAAGGATAGGACAGAAAACAGAAGTTGAGAGAGTCCACACACAGAGAGAAAAGGACAAAACTGTGTCAGAGACATAAACAGAGAGACGGGAGGGAGACAGAGAGAGCAAGAGAGAGAGAGAGAGAGAGAGAAAGAGAGAGACAGAGAGAGAAAGAGAGAGAGAGAGAGAGAGACAGAGAGAGAGAGAGAGTCCTGTTAGGGGAGGACGCAGAGAGCTGTGGGTTGGCAGCGCACTACATTGCTGCCTGCCATAAGTTGAGGGACAGTGTCTGACAGACCAATCAACCTGCACATGTACTCTACTGTATGTTTATTGTTATTGTTGAATGTATGGCTATTTTGACCCTTGGTTATTGTTGTTACTGTTGTCCCGTTGACCATTTTGATTCTCATTTTTATATTGTAAATAAGCTTTGGCAATATGTACATTGTTACGTCATGCCAATAAAGCAAATTGAATTGAATTGAATTGAATTGAGAGAGACAGAGAGAGAGAGAGAGAGAGAGAGAGAGAGACAGAGACAGAGACAGAGACATAGACAGAGAGAGAGAGATGGGAGGGAAAGAGAGAGACAGAGAGAGAAAGAGAGAGAGAGAGACAGAGAGAGAAAGAGAGAGAGAGGGGGAGAGAGATGGGAGAGACAGAGAGAGAACGAGAGAGAGAATAAATAATTTATAATTATTTAATAATATTATTTTTATTTTTATTTATTTTTTCCAAAATTATAATTCAATACAAAGAATTTGAAACTATAAAAGATGAAGAAAAAATCAAATATTTATTGGGTGAAAAGCCAAAATGTGCAGTTTTGGCAGCCAAATATGTGTCCTCCTGCCACAACCTGAGGGACAGCCAGTGAAAAGTGCAAAGTAATGTTGATAATATTTCCCATTTAGCTTAGTTTTGTTTTGTCTTTCATACCAGGTCATGTGTCTTCTCAAGTCATGTTGACACTGGTCTACTACCATTGCTTTAATGTATTGTTGTTCTGATTAATATTGTTGTTGTAGCTGTTATTAATGGTAATCCCATGTCCACTACTACTATTATTATTGCTGTTGGTCCCACCATTTATTTATATATAAATATATATATATTTTGTATATATATACATATATATTAGATTTTTATTTTTCGATATGTATACTTTGACAATGTAAGTAATAATGAACTTGCCATGTGAATAAAGTCAATTGAATTGAATTGAATTGAGAGAGACAGAGAGACAGAGAGAAAGAGAGAGAGAGAGGGAGAGAGATGGGAGAGACAGAGAGAGAAAGAGAGAGAGAGAGAGAGAGAGAGACAGACAGAGACAGAGACAGAGAGATGGGAGGGAAAGAGAGAGACAGAGAGAGAAAGAGAGAGAGAGAGACAGAGAGAGAAAGAGAGAGACAGAGAGAGACAGAGAGAGAAAGAGAGAGAGAGACAGAGAGAAAGAGAGAGAGACAGAGAGACAGAGAGACAGAGAGAGAGAGAGAGAGATAGAGAGAGAGAGAGAGAGAGAGATGGGAGGGAAAGAGAGCTACAGAGAGAGAAAGAGAGAGAGAGAGACAGAGAGAGAGAGAAAGAGAGAGAGAGAGAGAGAGAGAGAGAGAGAGAGAGAGAGAGAGAGAGAGAGAGAGAGAGAGAGAGAGAGAGAGAGAGAAAGACAGAGAGAGAGAGAGGGTGAGAGCGAGCGAGCGAGAGAGAGAGACAGACAGAGAGAGAGAGATGGGAGGGAGGGAGACAGAGAGAGAGAGATGGGAGGGAGGGAGACAGAGAGAGAGAGAGGGACAGAGAGAGTGGGAGGGGCACACACAGACAGGCTTGCTGCGTGGAACTGTATGGTCACTGCTGCTGCCGCTGGATGTATTGGACTGAGAGAGTGTGTGCGCAAGGAACAGTGAGCAGTGTGTTTGTGAGAGAGTGTGTAAGCAGCTTATTTGTATGACAGGCGTAGGACGGGCCGAAGCGATGAGGTTGCGAGGGTAGGTGTGTGGTGGTGCTCAGGCTGGAACTGTGTCAATGTGTTATTGTGTAGCTGAGACTGTGTCAATGTGTTAGTGTGTAGCTGGAGCTGTGTCGGTGTGTTAGTGTGTAGCTGTGTCAGTGTGTTAGTGTGTAGCTGGAGCTGTGTCGTGTGTTTGTTTACTAGGGTGATGTGGACTGTGTCAGTGTGTCGGTGTGTAGCTGGAGCTGTGTTGGTGTGTTAGTGTGTAGCTGTGTCGGTGTGTTAGTGTGTAGCTGGAGCTGTGTCGTGTGTTTGTTTACTAGGGTGATGTGGACTGTGTCAGTGTGTCGGTGTGTAGCTGGAGCTGTGTCGGTGTGTTAGTGTGTAGCTGTGTTGGTGTGTTAGTGTGTAGCTGTGTTGGTGTGTTAGTGTGTAGCTGTGTTGGTGTGTTAGTGTGTAGCTGTGTTGGTGTGTTAGTGTGTAGCTGTGTTGGTGTGTTAGTGTGTAGCTGTGTCGGTGTGTTAGTGTGTAGCTGTGTTGGTGTGTTAGTGTGTAGCTGTGTTGGTGTGTTAGTGTGTAGCTGTGTCGGTGTGTTAGTGTGTAGCTGGAGCTGTGGGAATGTGTGTTTGTTTACTAGGGTGATGTGGACTGTGAGTGTATGAGTGAGTCTCTAGCCAGATTTCGAGCAACACGAATGTGTATTTAGCGAAAACAGGGAAGGCATGACAGAGCATGAGATTGAGTGTAGGAGTGAGTTTTTCCAGTAGTGTGTGTGTATGCTAAACTGTTTGTGACTGTGTGTGAGTTTCAGGACCAGAGGGGTGTGAGTTACAGGACCAGGGGGTGTGAGTTACAGGACCAGGGGGTGTGAGTTACAGGACCAGGGGGTGTGAGTTACAGGACCAGGGGGGTGTGAGTTACAGGACCAGGGGGTGTGAGTTACAGGACCAGGGGGTGTGAGTTACAGGACCAGGGGGTGTGAGTTACAGGACCAGGGGGTGTGAGTTACAGGACCAGGGGGTGGAGTTACAGGACCAGAGGGGTGTGAGTTACAGGACCAGGGGGTGTGAGTTACAGGACCAGGGGGGTGTGAGTTACAGGACCAGGGGGGTGTGAGTTACAGGACCAGGGGGGTGTGAGTTACAGGACCAGAGGGTGTGAGTTACAGGACCAGGGGGTGTGAGTTACAGGACCAGAGGGGTGAGAGTTACAGGACCAGGGGGTGTGAGTTACAGGACCAGAGGGGTGTGAGTTACAGGACCAGAGGGGTGTGAGTTACAGGACCAGGGGGGTGTGAGTTACAGGACCGGGGGTGTGAGTTACAGGACCAGGGGGTGTGAGTTACAGGACCGGGGGGGTGTGAGTTACAAGACCAGGGGGGTGTGAGCTCTTGAAGAGGGACTATCCAGATGTTGCCTTTTGGGACACCTCCTTCACCTGCACTCTAGACCCCATGTAGGGGGGTGAGGATTACCCCGGATTCCTTCACCATGGGGAACAGCGTCCACAAGAACAAGAAGAGGGTCCCTGAAGCCCGCAACGGACCCTCTTCACACCTCAACCCTGACCCCCGCTCAGGCTCTAAACCTGGTTCTAACCCCAGCCCCAACTCAGGGAATACCAAATCCTTCTGGCACTTTGGGCGGGTGGATAAACTCAAAACAGGTAGGACCAGAGCTGGATGATCAGTGGGAATGTTTTTTGGGGATTGAATTTATTTCAGCAGTCTGTGATGTCAGCAGCATGATGTCAACGGTCTTCTAGATCTTTCTGGAGATTCTATATTTATTTCTGGAGTTCTATATTCCAATGTGTAAATGGTCGTTATCTCTGGTTGTAGGGACGATGGTGTCAAAAGCATGAACACCTGTTACCTTGTGGAGAGGAGGCAAACTTACTATGGAACAATATGAGGTAGCAGAAGTTACTGACGGTGATGTGAGTGGGACTGTGTAAAGATCCATGATATTGTGTCATAGTTGAAGTTACTGACGGTGATGTGTGTGTATCTGTGTAAATATATTGTGTGTTTATATACACTACATGACCAAAGGTATGTGGACACCTGCTCAGCCAACATCTCATTCTAAAATCATTGGCATTAATATGGAGTTGGTCCCCCCTTTGCTGCTATAACAGCCTCCACTCTTCTGGGAAGGCTTTCCACTAGATGTAGGAACATTGCTGCAGGGACTTGCTTCCATTCAGCCATAATAGAATAAGTGAGGCTGAGCACTGATGTTGGGGGATTAGGCCTGGCTTGCAGTCGCCGTTCCAATTCATCCCAAAGGATTCCTATGGGGTTGAGGTCAGGGCTCTGTGAAGGCCAGTCAAGTTCTTCCACACTGATCTCGACAAACCATTTCTGTAAGGACCTCGCTTTGTGCACGGGGCCATTGTCATGTTGAAACAAGAAAAGGTATTCCCCAAACTGTTGCCACAAAGTTGGAAGCACAGAATCATCTAGAATGTCCTTGTATGCTACAGTGTTAAGATTTCCCACTGGAACTAATGGGCCTGAACCATGGAAAACAACCCCATACCATTATTCCTCCTCCACCAAACTTTAAAGTTGGCACTATGCATTGGGGCAGGTAGCGTTCTCCTGGCATCTGCCAAACCCATATTTTTCCGTCGGACTGCTAGATGGTAAAACACGATTCATCACTCCAGAGAACGTGTTTCCACTGCTCCAGAGTGCAATGGCAGCGAGCTTTACACCACTCTAGGTGACGCTTGGCATTGTGCATGGTGATCTTAGGCTTGTGTGCAGCTGCTTGGCTATGGAAACCCATTTCATGAAGCTCCCGACAAACAGTTATTGTGCTGAGTGTTGCAACCGAGGAGAGAGGGGCAGTTTGTAACTCAGTAGTGAGTGTTGCAACCGAGGACAGAGAGGCAGTTTGTAACTCGGTAGTGAGTGTTGCAACCGAGGACAGAGAGGCAGTTTGTAACTCGGTAGTGAGTGTTGCAACCGAGGACAGAGAGGCAGTTTGTAACTCGGTAGTGAGTGTTGCAATTTATATTTATATATCCTAACAATAGGACATTAAAAAACTGTAATATCTTATGTTTCACTGATTTGTGGCTGAACGACGACATTAATAACATACAGCTGGCGGGTTATACACTCTAACAGCAGGACAGAACAGCAGCCTCTGGTAAGACACGGGGTGGGAGCCTATGCATATATGTAAACAACAGCTGGTGCACGATATCTAAGGAAGTCTCGAGGTTTTGCTCGTCTGAGGTAGAGTATCTCATGATAAGCTGTAGACCACACTATCTACCTAGAGAGTTTTCATCTGTATTTTACATACTGTAGCTGTCTACATACCACCACAAACCGATGCTGGCACTCAGTGAGCTGTATACGGCCATAAGCAAACAGGAAAATGCTCATCCAGAGGCGGTGTTCCTAGTGGCCGGGGACTTTAATGTAGGGAAACTTAAATCAGCTGCACCTAAATTCTATCAGCATGTTAAATGTGCAACCAGAGGGAAAAAACTCTAGACCACCTTTACTCCACACACAGAGACATGTACAAAGCTCTCCCTTACCCTCCATTTGGCAAATCTGACCATAATTCTATCCTCCTGATTCCTGCTTACAACCAAAAATTAAAGCAGGAAGCACCAGTGACTCAGTCTATAAAAAAAGTGGTCAGATGAAGCAGATGCTAAACTACAGGACTGTTTTGCTAGCACAAACTGGAATATGACCTGGGATTCTTTAGATGGCATTGAGGAGTACACCACATCAGTCACTGGCTTCATCAATAAGTACATCGACAGCGTTGTCCCACAGTGACTGTACGTACATACCCCAACCAGAAACCATGTCTTCACTGACATTTTAAACCGCTCCCTGTCTGAGTCTGTAATACCAACATGTTTCAAGCAGACCACCATAGTCCCTGTGCCCAAGAACACTAAGGTAACCTGCCTAAATGACTACCAACCCATAGCACTCACGTCTGTAGCCATTAAATGCTTTGAAAGGCTGGTCATGGCTCACATCACCATTATCCCAGAAACCCTTGACCCACTCCAATTTGCATACCACCCCAAAAGATCCACAGATTAGGCAATCTCTATTGCAATCCACACTGCCCTTTCACACCTGGACAAAAGGAACACCTATGTGAGAATGCTATTCATTGACTACAGCTCAGCGTTCAACACCATAGTGCCCTCAAAGCTCATCACTAAGCTAAGGACCCTGGGACTAAACACCTCCCTCTGCAACTGGATCCTGGACTTCCTGACAGGCCGCCCCCAGGTGGTAAGGGTAGGTAACAACACATCCGTCACACTGATTCTCAACACAGGGGCCCTTCAGGGGTGCGTGCTCAGTCCCCTCCTGTACTCCCTGTTTACTCATGACCACACGGCCAGGCACAACTCCAGCACCATTATTAAGTTTGCCAATGACACAACAGTGGTAGGCCTGATCATCGACAACGATGAGACAGCCTATAGGGAGAAGGTCAGAGACCTGACCGTGTAGTGCAAGGACAACACCCTCTTCCTCAATGTGATCAAGACAAAGGAGATGATTGTGGACTACAGGAAAAGGAGGACCGAGCATGCCCCCATTCTCATCGACGGGGCTGCAGTGGAGCAGGTTGTGATCTTCAAGTTCCTTGGTGTCCACATCACCAACAAACTAACATGGTCCAAGCACACCAAGACAGTCATGAAGAGGGCACGACAAAACGTTTTGGCATGGGTCCTCAGATCCTCAAAAGGTTTTACAGCTGCCCCATCGAGAGCATCCTGACGGGATGCATCACTGCCTGGTATGGCAACTTTTCGGCCTCCGACCGCAAGACACTACAGAGGGTAGTGCTTACACCCAGTACATCACCGGGGCCAAGCTTCCTGCCATCCAGGACCTCTATACCAGGCTGTGTCAGAAGAAGGCCCTAAAAATTGTCAACGACTCCAGCTACCTATAGGCTGTTCTCTCTGCTACTGCACGGAAAGCGGTACCAGACCGCCAAGAGGTCCAAGAGGCTTCTAAACAGAGCCATAAGACTCCAGAACATCTAATCAAATGGCTACCCAGACTATTTGCATTGCCCCCCCCCTCCTCTTCTACGCTGCTGCTACTCTCTGTTACTATGTATCCATAGTCACTTTAATAACTCTACCTACATGTACAGCGGCTTGCGAAAGTATTAATCCCCCTTCACATTTTTCCTATTTTGTTGCCTTACAACCTGGAATTAAAATTGATTTTTGGGGGGTTTGTATCATTTGATTTACACAACATGAATACCACTTTGAAGATGCAAAATATTTTTTTGGTGAGACAAACAAGAAGTAAGACAAAATAACAGAAACCTTGAAAACTATTCACCCCCCAAAGTCAATACTTTGTAGAGCCACCCTTTGCAGCAATTACAGCTGCAAGTCTCTTGGGGCATGTCTCTATAAACTTGGAACATCTAGCCACTGGGGTTTTTGCCCATTCTTGTTGGATGGGTTCCGCTGGTGTACAGCAATCTTTAAGTCATACCACAGATTCTCAATTGGATTGAGATCTGGGCTTTGACTAGGCCATTCCAAGACATTTAAATGTTTCCCCTTAAACCACTCGAGTGTTGCTTTAGCAGTATGCTTAGGGTCATTGTCCTGCTGGAAGGTGAACGTCTGTCCCAGTCTCAAATCTCTGGAAGACTGAAGCAGGTTTCCCTCAATCATTTCTCTGTATTTAGCACCATTCATCATTCCTTCAATTCTGACCAGTTTCCCAGGCCCTGCCGATGAAAAACATCCCCACAGCATGATGCTGCCACCACCATTTTCCACTGTGGGGATGGTCTTCTCGGGGTGATGAGAGGTGTTGAGTTTGCGCCAGACATAGCATTTTCCTTGGTGGCCAAAAAGCTACATTTTGCCCTCATCTGACAAGAGTACCTTCTTCCATATGTTTGGGGAGTCTCCCACATGCCTTTTGGCGAACACCAAACGTGTTTGCTTATTTTCTTCTTTAAGCAATGGCTTTTTTTCTGGCCACTCTTCCATAAAGCCCAGCTCTGTGGAGTGTACAGCTTAGTGATCCTATGGACAGATACTCCAATCCCCACTGTGGAGCTTTGCAGCTCCTTCAGGGTTATCGTTGGTCTCTTTGTTGCTTCTCTGATTAATGCCCTCCTTGCCTGGTCCGTGAGTTTTGGTGGGCGGTGCTTTCTTGGCAGGTTTGTTGTGGTGCATATTCTTTCATTTTTTTAAATAATGGATTTAATGGTGCTCTGTGGGATGTTCAAAGTTTCTGATATTTTTTTATAACCCAACCCTGATCTGTACTTCTCCACAACTTTGTCCCTGACCTGTTTGGAGAGCTCCTTGGTCTTCATAGTGCCGCTTGCTTGGTGGTGCACCTTGCTTAGTGGTGTTGCAGACTCTGGTGCCTTTCAGAACAGGTGTATATATACTGAGATCATGTGACAGATCATGTGACACTTAGATTGCACACAGGTGGATGTTATTTAACTAATTATGTGACTTCTGAAGGTAATTGTTTGCACCAGATCTTATTTAGGGGCTTCATAGCAAAGGGGGTGAATACATATGCACGCACCACTTTTCCGTAGTAATTTTTTGTTGTTGAAACAAGTCATTTTTTTCATTTCACTTCACCAATTTGGACTATTTTGTGTTTGTCAATTGCATTAAATCCGAATAAATTCCATTTAAAACCTCTTCAGGGTCAGACCCAATTTTCACCTAAAATGATATACCCAAATCTAACTGCCTGTAACTCAGGCCCTGAAGCAAGGATATGCATATTCTTGGTACCATTTCAAAGGAAACACGTTGAAGTTTGTGGGAATGTGAAAGGAATGTTGTAGAATATAACACATTAGATCTGGTAAAAGATAATACGAATAAAAAACGAACAGTTCTATTGTATTTTTTTAGTACCATCATCTTTGAAATGAAGAGAAAGGCCATCATGTATTGTTCCAGCCCAGCTGTAATTTAGATTTTGGCCAATAGATGGCAGCAGTGTAGTTGCAACGTTTTAGACTGATCCAATGAAGCATTGCATTTCTGTTCAAAATGTTGTATCAAGACTGCCCAAATGTGCCTAATTGGTTTATTAATAGCTTTTCATGTTCAAAACTGTGCACTCTCCTCAAACAATAGCATGGTATTATTTCACTGTAATAGCTACTGTAAATTGGACAGTGCAGTTAGATTAACAAGAATTTAAGCTTTCTGCCAATATTAGATATGTCTATGTTCTGGAAAATGTTCTCGTTACTTACAACCTCAAGCTAATCGCATTAGCCTACGTTAGCTCAACATCACGCAGGGGACCCAATTACAGGTTGTAATACAACAAAATAGGAAAAACGCCAAGGAAGATGAATACCTTTGTCACGTTCCTGACCTGTTTTCTGTTGTTTTGTATGTGTTTAATTGGTCAGGGCGTGAGTTGGGGTGGGTAGTCTATGTTATGTGTTTTCTATGTTGGGTTAATGGTTTGCCTGGTATGGTTCTCAATTAGAGGCAGGTGTGTGTCGTTTCCTCTGATTGAGAGCCATATTAAGGTAGGTTGTTCTCACTGTTTGTTTGTGGGTGATTGTTCCTGTGTCTGTGTATACCACATGGGACTGTTTCGTTTGTTCGTTCATTTTAGGTAGTCTGTTCCTGTTCGTGCGTTCTTCGTCTATGTAAGTTCGTTTGTTTCAGGTCTGTTGCCTTCGTTTATTGTTTTGTAGTTTGTTCTAGTGTTTTGTCAGTGTTTCGTCTGTTAAATAAATTCAGTATGTGTTCATCACCCGCTGCGCCTTGGTCCGTTCAATCACCACAAGACGAACGTTACAGAATCACCCACCAAACCCGGATCAAGCAGTGGGTTAACGGGCAACAGCGACAGCAGCAGTGGTTCAAGGAGGAATGGACATGGGAGGAGATTCTGGACGGAGAAGGACCCTGGGCAGAGCCAGAGGAGTGTCGCCGCCCAAAAGCGGAGCTGGAGGCATCTAAAGCGGAGAGGCGGCATTATGAGGCGCTAGCAAGGCAGAGCGGCTGGAAGCCCGAGAGGCTCACCCAAAAATTTCTTGGGGGGGGGGATAAAGGGTAGTGTGGCGAGGGCAGGTAGGAAACCTGCGCCCACTTCCCATGCTTACCGTGGAGAGCGAGAGTACGGGCAGACACCGTGTTACGCAGTAGAGCGCATGGTGTCTCCTGTACGTGTTCATAGCCCGGTGCGGGTTATTCCACCTCCCCGTACTAGCCGGGCTAGATTGAGCATTGAGCCAAGTGCCATGAAGCCGGCTCTACATATCTGGCCTCCAGTACGTCTCCTCGGGCCGGTGTACATGGCACCAGCCTTACGCATGGTGTCCCCGGTCCACCCAGTCCGGAGCGGCCACCCAGTCCGGAGCGGCCACCCAGTCCGGAGCTGCCACTCAGTCCGGAGCTGCCACTCAGTCCGGAGCTGCCATTCAGTCCTGCGCTGCCATTCGTCCTGAGTTGTCCCTCTGTCCTGAGCTACCTCTTTGTCCTGCGCTACCTCTTTGTCCTGAGCTACCTCTTTGTCCTGCGCTACCTCTTTGTCCTGTGCTACCTCTTTGTCCTGAGCTACCTCTCTGTCCTGCGCTACCTCTTTGTCCTGAGCTACCTCTCTGTCCTGAGTTGTCTCCTCTATTTTAGAGGGGCGTTGGTGAAGGTTCCTGGACCATGGTCGGGGGCGAGGGTCGCCACTCAAAGGACGCTAAGGAGGGGGACAAAGACAGTAGTGGAGTGGTGTCCTCGTCCACCGCCGGAGCCGCCACCGCGGACAGATGCCCACCCAGACCCTCCCCTTGAGTTTTAGGGGTGCGCCCGGAGTTCGCACCTTGAGGGGGGGGGTTCTGTCACGTTCCTGACCTGTTTTCTGTTGTTTTGTATGTGTTTAATTGGTCAGGGCGTGAGTTGGGGTGGGTAGTCTATGTTATGTGTTTTCTATGTTGGGTTAATGGTTTGCCTGGTATGGTTCTCAATTAGAGGCAGGTGTGTGTCGTTTCCTCTGATTGAGAGCCATATTAAGGTAGGTTGTTCTCACTGTTTGTTTGTGGGTGATTGTTCCTGTGTCTGTGTATACCACATGGGACTGTTTCGTTTGTTCGTTCATTTTAGGTAGTCTGTTCCTGTTCGTGCGTTCTTCGTCTATGTAAGTTCGTTTGTTTCAGGTCTGTTGCCTTCGTTTATTGTTTTGTAGTTTGTTCTAGTGTTTTGTCAGTGTTTCGTCTGTTAAATAAATTCAGTATGTATTCATCACCCGCTGCGCCTTGGTCCGTTCAATCACCACAAGACGAACGTTACAACTTTTGCAAGGCACTGTACATATTAACTCAATTACCTGTACTAACCGGTGCCCCCGCACATTGACTCTGTACCAGTACCCCCTGTATATAACCCCGCTATTGTTATTTACAGCTGCTCTTTAATTATTTGTTATTCTTACCTCTTACTTTTTGGGGGGGTATTTTCTTAAAACTGCATTGTTGGTTAAAGGGCTTCTAAGTAAGCATTTCACTGTAAGGTCTACACCTTTTGTATTCGGCGCATGTGACAAACAAAATGTGATTTGATTTGATCAACCAAGGGAGTTTATTTAATTCTCTCATACAGTAAGCCTTAGAGCTGGGGGTAATCAACCAGGGTATTACGAATATTACTTACAACAACAGAACAGAAAATTGTATGACATAGCTACAGTAGAAAAGAGGATGACATTGTCGTTTAATGACGTCAACTTTATTTCTCTACTCCTCATCCTCACTGGGCCCCATTACATCAGTTTACACTTCCTCTTCCAATTATAATGTGGGGAGGTCAACATTATGAAAAACTATCTACCAAATCTATTCATTTAAAATGTTGACCATTCACCTGATGATAAGACAAGACGTGATTATTATTTTTTGATAACGTATGACAAGGGTCCCTGGGTCGTCGGTTTGCCTGGGAGGGGGTCCCTGGGTCGTCGGCTTTTCTGGGGGTGGGTCCCTGGGTTTCCAGTTTGCCTGGGAGGGGGTCCCTGGGTCACCAGTTTGCCTGGGAGGGGGTCCCTGGGTAGCTGGTTGGTTTGGGAGGGGGTCCCTGGGGAGCCAGTTTGCTGGGAGGAGGTCCCTGGGTCGTTGGTTTGCCTGGGAGGGGGTCCCTGGGTAGCCAGTTTGCCTGGGGGGGGGGGGGGGGTCCCTGGGTCGTCGGTTTGCCTGGGAGGGGGTCCCTGGGCAACAAAAGGTTGAAGACCTTTTAGAGGACCCCTGCCTTAGAGGATTCCGATATTCCAATGCTGACTCTACCTTAGTCAGCTGTGAGGTCACTGCTTATTGGTCTAGTGTGTCTAAGAAAGGGAAAACACTGAGTTTGCTCCAAGTATCAGACTTCAATGTTCTGGTGGGTTCTTTCTCATGCAGACAGATGTATCAGACTGTTCTGGTGGGTTGTTTCTCATGCAGACAGATGTATCAGACTGTTCTGGTGGGCTGTTTCTCATGCAGACAGATGTAACAGACTGTTCTGGTGGGCTGTTTCTCATGCAGACAGATGTATCAGACTGTTCTGGTGGGCTGTTTCTCATGCAGACAGATGTATCAGACTGTTCTGGTGGGTTTGTTTCTCATGCAGACAGATGTATCAGACTTCACTGTTCACAGATGCACTCCGTGTTTTAGTTCTTTATGTCACATGTGAGGGTGTGTGTAAGTGTGTGTGTGTCTGTGTGTGTGTGTGTGTGTACGTGCTTGTGTGTGTGTGTGTGTGTGTGTGGGTGGGTTTACCTTGTAGCCTAGGTGTGTCTATCTGGAGTGGAAAACTGTGCTAAATATGCCCCTGTGCTGATAAGTTTAATGCGAACCCTCTGAACACTCTTTCCCCGTAGATCAACCCCAAATACATTCACCTTCTACAACACTGCACTTTTCACAACCTTTCCGTTGAACCAGTCAACATTTCCGTTCTGATTATCTGAACACATGTACAGATGTAGGAACTTCATTTGATAACTCTTTTTTTTGCTGAGAATGAAGCTTGTAGGGTATTCAAAGTTTAAAAAGGCTTCTAACGTTTTTTAATTTCCCTTATCAAAAACTGCATCAACCCCTACAAAAAAAATCCATTCATTCATCACATAATAATTCACATTTCCTTCTGCTGCAAAGATTATTTTCCAGCTGCAGCAAATTGGCTCAAATGAAGATCCTACATCTGTATGTAGGAGAGTCTCTCTCCATGTGTAATGAATCCATTTATTTTAAGACCCAATGTTTTCCTGGAATGTTTTTACAATATTCAACCTCTGATGGAATGTCTTGTCTGTTGAGCCAGGGTGCTGATGGTTTCCATGGTAATAAATCAACTTTGAACTCAGTTTTTTTTTTACCATATAGGGCTATCTTCTGTATACCACCCCTACCTTGTCACAACACAACTGATTGGCTCAAACGCATTCAAGAAAGAAAGAAATTCCACATGCCAAGAGTGTGCAAAGCTGTCATCAAGGCAAAGGGTGGCTACTTTGAAGAATCTCAAATATAAAATATAGTTTGATTTGTTTAACACCTTTTTGGTTACTACATGATTCCATATGTGTTATTTCATAGTTTTGATGTATTCACTTCTTTTCTACAATGTAGAAAATAGTAAATCAAATAATGAAAAACCCTTGAATGAGTAGGTGTGTCCAAACTTTTGACTGGTACTGTACATATGGCTTTGTTTACTAATAATACTCATGTGATGTCGTCTTGCCTGGAGGCCAACACAGGCTTGAGTTGTACATTTAAACCAGGTGTCACCATTATGGTACATTGGATCATTTAATCAACACATAGTGATCCCACATATCCTCCATGTTCTATCTACAGTATTGTCAGTACAGTTGATGAGTATCTTATCTTTTGAGTACCTTATCTTATGAGTATCTTATCTTATGAGTATCTTACCTCTCCTTACCTCTTCCACAGTCCTGTGTCTTTATGGACCTAGCGTGCTGACATCCTGTCCTGTGTCTTTATGGACCTAGAGTCCTGACATCCTGTCCTGTGTCTTTATGGACCTAGAGTCCTGGCATCCTGTCCTGTGTCTTTATTGACTTAGAGTCCTGACATCCTGTCCTGTGTCTTTATGGACCTAGAGTCCTGGCATCCTGCCCTGTGTCTTTATTGACTTAGAGTCCTGACATCCTGTCCTGTGTCTTTATGGACCTAGAGTCCTGACATCCTGCCCTGTGTCTTTATGGACCTAGAGTCCTGGCATCCTGTCCTGTGTCTTTATGGACCTAGAGTCCTGGCATCCTGCCCTGTGTCTTTATGGACCTAGAGTCCTGGCATCCTGCCCTGTGTCTTTATTGACTTAGAGTCCTGACATCCTGTCCTGTGTCTTTATGGACCTAGAGTCCTGGCATCCTGCCCTGTGTCTTTATGGACCTAGAGTCCTGACATCCTGTCCTGTGTCTTTATGGACCTAGAGTCCTGGCATCCTGTCCTGTGTCTTTATGGACCTAGAGTCCTGACATCCTGTCCTGTGTCTTTATGGACCTAGAGTCCTGACATCCTGTCCTGTGTCTTTATGTACCTAGAGTCCTGGCATCCTGTCCTGTGTCTTTATGGACCTAGAGTCCTGACATCCTGTCCTGTGTCTTTATGGACCTAGAGTCCTGACATCCTGTCCTGTGTCTTTATGGACCTAGAGTCCTGGCATCCTGTCCTGTGTCTTTATGGACCTAGAGTCCTGACATCCTGTCCTGTGTCTTTATGGACCTAGAGTCCTGGCATCCTGTCCTGTGTCTTTATGGACCTAGAGTCCTGGCATCCTGTCCTGTGTCTTTATGGACCTAGAGTCCTGACATCCTGTCCTGTGTCTTTATGGACCTAGAGTCCTGACATCCTGTCCTGTGTCTTTATGGACTTAGAGTCCTGGCATCCTGTCCTGTGTCTTTATGGACCTAGAGTCCTGACATCCTGTCCTGTGTCTTTATGGACCTAGAGTCCTGACATCCTGTCCTGTGTCTTTATGGAACTAGAGTCCTGGCATCCTGTCCTGTGTCTTTATGGACCTAGAGTCCTGACATCCTGTCCTGTGTCTTTATGGACCTAGAGTCCTGGCATCCTGTCCTGTGTCTTTATGGACCTAGAGTCCTGGCATCCTGTCCTGTGTCTTTATGGACCTAGAGTCCTGACATCCTGTCCTGTGTCTTTATGGACTTAGAGTCCTGGCATCCTGTCCTGTGTCTTTATGGACCTAGAGTCCTGACATCCTGTCCTGTGTCTTTATGGACCTAGAGTCCTGACATCCTGTCCTGTGTCTTTATGGACCTAGAGTCCTGGCATCATGTCCTGTGTCTTTATTGACCTAGAGTCCTGACATCCTGTCCTGTGTCTTTATGGACCTAGAGTCCTGACATCCTGTCCTGTGTCTTTATGGACCTAGAGTCCTGGCATCCTGTCCTGTGTCTTTATGGACCTAGAGTCCTGGCATCCTGTCCTGTGTCTTTATGGACCTAGAGTCCTGACATCCTGTCCTGTGTCTTTATGGACCTAGAGTCCTGACATCCTGTCCTGTGTCTTTATGGACTTAGAGTCCTGGCATCCTGTCCTGTGTCTTTATGGACCTAGAGTCCTGGCATCCTGTCCTGTGTCTTTATGGACCTAGAGTCCTGACATCCTGTCCTGTGTCTAACACTGTGTTGTTTAAATAGATTTGATTAAAGAGGAGAAGCTTTTGTTTACGATGGAGACTTTGTTCATTGGCTGTGGCTAAAGGGATTTTATTTTGGGAGAGAAAATGTGCTTATTATGGTTTTAGTTAAGTTTCACAGCGAGATGGCAGTGCTTAGTACAATGGTACTTGATGCAGTTGGCTACACAGACACGTGTATTCACACACATGCTCGGCTGTCTCAGGACCTGGACGACTTGCCTTAGTAGAAGGAACCATGAATTCTGCTCTGTATCAGAGAATCCTACAGGAGAATGTCAGGCCATCTGTTTGTGAGCTGAAGTGCAGCTGGGTCATGCAGCAAGACAATGATCCAAAACACACAATCAAGTCTACATGAAAATGGCTAAAAAGCAATACATTTGAAGTTTTGGAATGGCCTAGTCAAAGTCCAGACCTAATCCCAATTGAGATGTTGTGGCAGGACTTGAAACGAGCAGTTCATACTTGAAAACCCACAAAATGTCACTGAGTTAAAGCAGTTCCGCATGGAAGAGTGGGCCAGAATTCCTCCACAGCGACGTGAGAGACTGGTCAACAACTACAGGAAGTGGTTGGTTGGAGTCATTGCAGCTAAAGGTGGACTGGTCAACAACTACAGGAAGTGGTTGGTTGGAGTCATTGCAGCTAAAGGTGGACTGATCAACAACTACAGGAAGTGGTTGGTTGGAGTCATTGCAGCTAAAGGTGGACTGGTCAACAACTACAGGAAGTGGTTGGTTGGAGTCATTGTAGCTAAAGGTGGACTGGTCAACAACTACAGGAAGTGGTTGGTTGGAGTCATTGCAGCTAAAGGTGGACTGGTCAACAACTACAGGAAGTGGTTGGAGTCATTGCAGCTAAAGGTGGACTGGTCAACAACTACAGGAAGTGGTTGGTTGGAGTCATTGCAGCTAAAGGTGGACTGGTCAACAACTACAGGAAGTGGTTGGAGTCATTGCAGCTAAAGGTGGACTGGTCAACAACTACAGGAAGTGGTTGGTTGGAGTCATTGCAGCTAAAGGTGGACTGGTCAACAACTACAGGAAGTGGTTGGTTGGAGTCATTACAGCTAAAGGTGGACTGGTCAACAACTACAGGAAGTGGTTGGTTTGAGTCATTGTAGCTAAAGGTGGACTGGTCAACAACTACAGGAAGTGGTTGGTTGGAGTCATTGCAGCTAAAGGTGGACTGGTCAACAACTACAGGAAGTGGTTGGAGTCATTGCAGCTAAAGGTGGACTGGTCAACAACTACAGGAAGTGGTTGGTTGGAGTCATTGCAGCTAAAGGTGGACTGGTCAACAACTACAGGAAGTGGTTGGTTGGAGTCATTGTAGCTAAAGGTGGACTGGTCAACAACTACAGGAAGTGGTTGGTTGGAGTCATTGCAGCTAAAGGTGACACAACCAGTTGTTGAGTGTAAAGGGGGAAATTACTTTTTAACACAGGAGAATTGTTGTATAACTTTGTTTATGAAATGAATGAAATAAGTATGTAATTGTTGTGTTATTTGTTCACACAGGTTCCCTTTATCCAATATTAGGTTTTCAATCAAACTTTATTTGTCACATGCGCTGAATACAACAAGTATAGACTTTACCGTGAAATGCTTACTTACAAGCCCTTAACCAACAGTGCAGTTCAAGAAGAGTTAAGAAAATATTTACCAAGTAGACTAAAATAAAACGTAATAATAAAAAGTAACACAATAAGAATAACAATAACAAGGCTATATACAAGGCCAGTACAGAGTCAATGTGGAGGCTATATACAGGGGGTACCAGTACAGAGTCAATGTGGAGGCTATATACAGGGGTACCGGTACAGAGTCAATGTGGAGGCTATATACAGGGGGTACCGGTACAGAGTCAACGTGGAGGCTATATACAGGGGGTACCAGTACAGAGTCAATGTGGAGGCTATATACAGGGGTACCGGTACAGAGTCAATGTGGAGGCTATATACAGGGGGCACCAGTACAGAGTCAATGTGGAGGCTATATACAGGGGGTACCGGTACAGAGTCAATGTGGAGGCTATATACAGGGGGTACCGGTACAGAGTCAATGTGGAGGCTATATACAGGGGGTACCGGTACAGAGTCAATGTGGAGGCTATATACAGGGGCACCGGTACAGAGTCAATGTGGAGGCTATATACAGGGGTACCGGTAGAGAGTCAATGTGGAGGCTATATACAGGGGGTACCGGTACAGAGTCAGTGTGAAGGCTATATACAGGGGGCACCGGTACCGGGTCAGTGTGGAGGCTTTATACAGGGTGTTACGGTACAGAGTCAATGTGGAGGCTATATACAGGGGGCACCGGTACAGAGTCAATGTGGAGGCTATATACAGGGTGTTACGGTACAGAGTCAATGTGGAGGCTATATACAGGGGGTACCAATACCGAGTCAATGTGGAGGCTATATACAGGGGGCACCAGTACCGAGTCAATGTGGAGGCTATATACAGGGGGCACCGGTACAGAGTCAATGTGGAGACTATATACAGGGGGCACTGGTACCGAGTCAGTGTGGAGGCTATATACAGGGGGCACCGGTACCGAGTCAGTGTGGAGACTATATACAGGGGGCACCAGTACCGAGTCAGTGTGCGGGGGTACAGGTTAGTTGAGGTAATCTGTACATGTAGGTGGGAGTGAAGTGACTATGCATAGATAATAAACAGTGAGTAGAAGCAGGGTACATGAGGGGGGGGTGGAAGTGTAAATTGTCCGGTTACAATTTTTATGAATTGTTCGGCAGTCTTATTACTTGGGGGGCAGAAGCTGTTGAGGAGCCTTTTGGTCCTAGACGTGGTGCTCCGGTACCGCTTGCCGTGCGGTAGCAGAGAAAACAGTCTATAACTTGGGTGACTGGAGTCTCTGACAATTTTATGGGCTGACACCACCTCCTGGATGGTGGGAAGCTTGGCCCCAGTGATGTACTGGGCCGTTCGCATCACCCTCTGTAGCGCCTGCCGAGCAGTTGCCATACCAGGCGGTGATGCGACCGCTCAGGATGGTACAGCTGTAAAACCTTTTGAGGATCTGGGGGCCATCAGGGGGCCCATGCCATCTGGGGGCCCATGTCATCTAGGGGCCCATGCCATCTGGGGGCCCATGTCATCTGGGGGCCCATGCCATTTGAGGGCCCATGCCATTTGAGGGCCCATACCTTCTGGGGGCCCATGCCATCTGGGGGCCCGTGCCATCTGGGGGCCCATGTCATCTAGGGGCCCATACCATCTGGGGGTCCGTGCCATCTAGGGGCCCATGCCATCTGAAAAAGCAGAGAAAAATTATAAAGGGGGCAAATACTTTTTCACAGCACTGTATACACATATGCTCACACACACACCTCTCTCCTCTCTCTCTCTCACTTACCTCTTTCTTTCTCTCTCTCTCACTTACCTCTCATGGGCCATCTGGGGGCCCATGTCTCTCTCTCTCTCTCTCTCTCTCTCTGTCTCTCTCTCTTCTCTCTCCTCTCTCCTCTCTCTCCCCTCTCCTCTCTCCTCTCTCTCACTTACCTCTCTCTCTCTCTCTCTCTCTGGTTTCCAGTAAATGGATATAAAGTGCTCATCCTTCCTTCCTCTGTCTCTCAGTCGTGTTTGTTGTGTGTATATGAGTGAGTGAGTGAGTGAGTGAGTGAGTGAGTGAGTGAGTGAGTGAGTGAGTGAGTGAGTGAGTGAGTGAGTGAGTGAGTGTGTGTGTGTGTATATGAGTGAGTGAGTGAGTGAGTGAGTGAGTGTGTGTGCTGCCCATCCCAGGAACACAGACATGGTCTGTTCATAGCTAATGTGTATGGCATGATTCTGATGAGCAACAATCAAATGAACTTACAGTCCTGGATTTACCCTGAAAGCAGAGCGTCAGGAGAAATTCAAGTGCGGCTAAACTTCCTGATCTAGCCTCGTTTTTCGGCTTGGTCATTAAGAAATGCAGCGGCCATGACTGAAGCCAAACTAGAGTTGTCTTGGGGGGGGGGGGGGGGGGGGGGTTAATGTGGGTGTCTCTTGTGTGTTTGCACGTGGCAAGCATTTGCACATTCACTCTGCCAAAACAGTACAGAGTTTCAGTCACTCCCCCTTCTTGAAACAATCTAACCAGGTCTTGAGTCTTAAAGTCTCCTAGGCTAGCTAGTCCTAGTCCATTTGATAGCCTCTCTCTGGGGGCTAGTTAGGGACCGCCAGTAAATTGTAAATTGCACAATATTTTCATGTTGCAGATCTTGTAGTTGTCTCATTAAATGTTTGTAAATGAATTTCTACAATTTATAGTTGGTTTGAGGTTTTTAAGTCAGAAATTTGGAGCTTAAATATATTGTCACATGTACGTTGTGTAATTTACAGATGGTCCCTAACTAGCCCCATAGGGATATTGAATGTCAAACCAAATTGACCATGGGCGTTGCGATTGGGTCGATGCTGCGCTTCGGATTGATGATAACTTGGGTGGTACCTGCTGTGGGCTTGTGGGTAAGATTGAAATAAACCCATGGCAAGCAAAACTGTTAGGGAAAACTGTCATCTCACAAACATGTTTTGGCCGAGACTGACTTTATGATTAAAATTATCCTATTTTACACTTTATAGTCTATTTTGACACGACAGTAAATGTTTCTGAGTCATATCGATGACACATAGGGCGTTTTCAAAATGAAAATAGCTTTTTTAGGTGCAGTTGCTCTTTACGGACTTGGTGTTTTCACCCCTTTGCCTTGTCCTCACTTCTCAATAAACACATGTGAGTCTGAGTCATGTTGACAAACAGCACATTGAAACCTAGACCGTGTAATATCGTCTCCTGCTGTATAACGTTCTTCCTCTGAACTCGATCACCAAGCATCTCGTGACGAGATGTATCCGTGAGAAAACAAGCTGAAAAGATAAAATAAGAACAAGAGACGATTGTTTGTGCTTTAATTCATTTCTGGGGGGTTGTTGTTCCAGGAAATGTAAAGAGCCTAGAGTTCGAAATTATAGAACAGACATTCCCATTCAAAGGGAACCATTTCCATTCTATTTTATTGTAATTCTATGGTTGAGACCAGACTGTGGAATTACGTGGTTCTGAGGTTCTCTTGGTGACCTCGTAATGAAAATGAACTGAAAATTCACTCTTCATTGGAGAAATTAGTGTTTCAGTGTTTTTCAGTTGCTTTTCAGAATTGACTTACATCCATATTGACGTCATTGAAGATGTCAGAGGCAATCAGATAGCAGGTGTGAGAATATGTTCAAATAAATTTAAATATGTTCAAAATAAATACACAACTCAGAGGACGAGAGGTCAATAAAGTAACAACGATCAATGGAAATAGTGTTTTTTCTGTAACAGGGGATTAATGATCAATGGGTACTTGTTATTTGGCCATTGGCCCAGTTTTATTGCAAGGAATTCTAATTGGTCAACCACAGGCTAGGGCTGGGTTATAAACTACATCCTGTCCCTTTGTTCACTGGAGAGAATCACAGGAGAGAATCACTGAAGAGAATCACTGAGGACAGGGGAGAATGAACATCTACCTCTCAGCATAACGTCTCCTCTTTGAATAAACCAATTTTTCTCCTCCTGATTTGCTTTGGGGTCTGTGTTATTGGAGAGTAACGTCAACTGCTAACACAGGTGACACGCCTGTCTGTCATCCTTCCGACATCTTTCAAACAATCTGTCAAGATGTCATTGTAAACTGACAACAATCTTGTATGACCATCTACGAGAGTGAAATTAGTCATTTAACCACAAGATAAACAAAAACATGGCCGGAAAACATCCGTTTTCAATGATGGACAAAGCCGATCGTCAGTAGATTGAGCATTCAGTAGGGTGAACTGTTCAGAACTCTGAAACCAGAAATGTACGACACAGAAAGGACACTGCTCCTCACTTCATGATTTAGAAAGGACACTGCTCCCCACTTCATGATATAGAAAGGACACTGCTCCCCACTTCATGATTTAGAAAGGACACTGCTCCCCACTTCATGATATAGAAAGGACACTGCTCCCCACTTCATGACATAGAAAGGACACTGCTCCCCACTTCATGACATAGTGAGGACACTGCTCCCCACTTCATAATATAGAAAGAACACTGCTCCCCACTTCATGATATAGAAAGGACACTGCTCCCCACTTCATGATATAGAACGGACACTGCTCCCCACTTCATGATATAGAAAGGACACTGCTCCCCACTTCATGATATAGAAAGGACACTGCTCCCCACTTCATGACATAGTAAGGACACTGCTCCCCACGTCATGTGATCAGAAAATAAATGTAATATGATGTCACATCACTTTTGTACCTGTTTCCTCCAGCATCTTCACAAGGTCCTTTGCTGTTGTTCTGGGATTGATTTGCACTTTTCGCACCAAAGTACGTTCATCTCTAGGAGACAGAACGCGTCTCCCCCCTGAACGGTATTATGGCTGCGTGGTCCCATGGTGTATATACTTGCGTACTATTGTTTGTACAAGTGAATGCGGTACCTTCATGCATTTGGACATTTCTCCCAAGGATGAACCAGACTTGTGGAGGTCTACAATTCTTTTTCTGAGGTCTTGGCTGATTTCTTTTGATTTTCCCATGATGTCAAGCAAAGAGGCACTGAGTTTGAAGGTAGGCCTTGAAATACATCCACAGGTACACCTCCAATTGACTCAAATGATGTCAATTAGCCTATTAGAAGCTAAAGCCATGACAGAATTTTCTGGAATTTTCCAAGCTGTTTAAACCTGTTATGGCTGCAGGGCGGTGCCGGTACACTTATGACAACAGCCCGTCCAAGTGCAGGGCGCAAAATCCAAAAGATATTTTTTAGAAATATTTAACTTTCACACATTAACAAGTCCAATACAGCAAATGAAAGATACACATCTTGTGAATCCAGCCAACATGTCCGATTTTTAAAATGTTTTACAGCGAAAACACCACGTATATTTATGTTAGCTCACCACCAAATACAAAAAAGCACAGACATTTTTCACAGCACAGGTAGCTTGCACAAAACCAACCTAACTAACCAAGAACCAACCAAACTAACCAAGAAACAACTTCATCAGATGACAGTCTTATAACAAGTTATACAATAAATCTATGTTTTGTTCGAAAAATGTGCATATTTGAGGTATAAATCATAGTTTTACATTGCAGCTACAATCGGAAATAGCACCGAAGCAGCTAGAACAATTACAGAGACCAAATTGAAATATCTAAATACTCATCATAAAACATTTATGAAAAATACATGGTGTACAGCAAATTAAAGACAAACATCTTGTGAATCCAGCATCTATTTCCGATTCTTTAAGTGTTTTACAGCGAAAACACAATATAGCATTATATTAGCTTACTACAATAGCCAACCACACAACAGCATTGATTCAAGCCAACAGTGCATAACGAATAAACCAGCAAAAGATATTCATTTTTTCACTAACCTTCATAAACTTCATCAGATGACAGTCCTATAACATCATATTACACAATACAAATATGGTTTGTTCGAAAATGTGCATATTTAGAGCTGAAATTCGTGGTTATACAATGTGACCATGTAGCAATTATTTTCCAGAATCTCCGTATATGTTTCTGACACTCAGCTATTCTGACCAAATAACTATTCATAAACGTTACTAAAAAATACATGTTGTATAGGAAATGATAGATACACTAGTTCTTAATGCAATCGCCGTGTTAGAATTCTAAACATAACTTCAGTACGACATGCAGCTTACGTTATAGCGACAGAGCGCACAAAATCTGGGCGCAAACTAATAGTAAACATGTTCGACAGATATATGAAATAGCATCATAAATGGGTCCTAATCAAAGCCGGAGATAGTAGCCGTCTATAACGACAGCTTTTCAGAAGGCAATCCCCGGTTCCTTTTCGCGCCTTCCTGAAAACAAGAAATTGGTGTCACGTCATGCCAAAAGCTCTTATTCGACCTCAGATCAAGTTATACACTCCATTTCTTCTCTCACTCCCTATTGACATCTAGTGGAAGGCGTATGAAGTGCATGTATACTAATACATATCAAGCAAATTAATAGGGATGCCCTGGAACAGAGCATCGATTTCAGATTTTCCACTTCCTGTCAGGAAGTTTGCTGCAAAATGAGTTCTGTTTTACTCACAGATATAATTCAAACGGTTTTAGAAACTAGAGAGTGTTTTCTATCCAATAGTAATAATAATATGCATATTGTACGAGCAAGAATTGAGTACGAGGCCATTTGAAATGGGCACCTTTTATCCAGGCTGCTCAATACTGCCCCTGCAGCCCAAAGAAGTTAAAGGCACAGTCAACTTAGTGTATGTAAACTTCTGAACCACTGGAATTCTGATACAGTGAATTATAAGTGAAATAATCTGTCTGTAAACAATTGTTGGAAAAATTACTTGTGTCATGAACAAAGTAGATCTCCTAACTGACTTGCCAAAACTATAGTTTATTAACAAGAAATTTGTGGAGTGGTTGAAAAACGAGTTTTAATGACTCCAACCTAAGTTTATGTAAACTTCCGACTTCAACTGTATTTAAAATAATCCATCTACCTTGATGATCTGTTTGGACAATTTGCACATTTATATCAAAATTACTGTTAATTAAAATCATCACCCCTTTTGAATTTCTTTGCCCGTGGGATAAATATATTTTGGCCCCCCAGTCCTTTTTTTCACCCCGCCAGCCCATTTTTCACTCACCTTCATCTAAAATTGTTGAATGAGTTCCCTGTGAACTATAGATATTATATTCCAGGTAAATACTGATCGTCTTTTCTTATTATCTGCTAGGCCATTATAATTATAACTGGCTATACTTATTTCACCATTTACCATAATGAGACACAAGTTTCAATTATTTTTATCAAAATATATGTTTGTAAACTCACCTTTAAAAAGTACCATAGTGATCGAGTGTCTATATAGCTGTACCATGATATTTTCATTGCTACTAAGTAAACCTCCAATTGTTCCCCACTATTCTACCCGCTAAAACGTCCCAAGGTGGGTTGTCATCCCAGTGACCGGCAGATCACCCCCCCCCCTCCCCCCCGGATCATAGGGCCCCCGAGAGACCGGGACCCCTCCTTGGAAAATAGCAGACAGTGAAACCCACAGAACAGAAGCAGACCAACCTCTAAAAGCCTTTCTATCGCCTCCATTTGGATTATATATATCTATTAAAAATATATATATATATATTAAAAATCCTGCTTATCTTCATTTCCATAATTAACAAATACAATTTGTAATAATGTAGGCAGTTCATGCAAAGGATTGTTGTTTCCTATAACCAGGATTGTTACCTATAACCAGGATTGTTACCTGGTTATAGGTTACCTGTCTGCTTGTTACCAAGCAGACACATCGATGGCCCTGAACGAACTTTATCTGACTCTTTGTAAACTGGAAACCACACACCCTGAGGCTGCATTCATCGTAGCTGGGGATTTTAACAAGGCCAATCTGAAAACAAAACTCCCTAAATTCTATCAGCATATCGATTGTGCTACCAGGGCTGGTAAAACCTTGGATCATTGTTATACTAACTTCCGCGACGCATATAAGGCCCTCCCCCGCCCTCCTTTCGGAAAAGCTGACCACGACTCCATTTTGTTGCTTCCAGCCTACAAACAGAAACTAAAACAACAAGCTCCCTCGCTCAGGTCTGTTCAACGCTGGTCCGACCAATCTGATTCCACGCTTCAAGACTGCTTCGATCAAACGGATTGGAATATGTTCCGCATTGCGTCCAACAACAACATTGACGAATATGCTGATTCGGTGAGCGAGTTCATTAGAAAGTGCATTGACGATGTCGTACCCACAGCAACGATTAAAACATTCCCAAACCAGAAACCGTGGATTGACGGCAGCATTCGCGTGAAACTGAAAGCGCGAACCACTGCTTTTAACCAGGGCAAGGTGACCGGAAACATGACCGAATACAAACAGTGTAGCTATTCTCTCCGCAAGGCAATCAAACTAGCTAAGTCCCAGTACAGAGACAAAATAGAGTCGCAATTCAACAGCTCAGACACAAGAGGTATGTGGCAGGGTCTACAGTCAATCACGGATTACAAAAAGAAAACCAGCCCCGTCGCGGACCAGGATGTCTTGCTCCCAGACAGGCTTAATAACTTTTTTGCTCGCTTTGAGGACAATACAGTGCCACTGACACGGCCCGCTACCAAAACCTGCGGGCTCTCCTTCACTGCAGCCGAGGTGAGTAAAACATTTAAACGTGTTAACCCTCGCAAGGCTGCAGGCCCAGAGGGCATTCCCAGCCGCGTCCTCAGAGCATGCGCAGACCAGCTGCCTGGTGTGTTTACGGACATATTCAATCAATCCTTATCCCAGTCTGCTGTTCCCACATGCTTCAAGAGGGCAACCATTGTTCCTGTTCCCAAGAAAGCTAAGGTAACTGAGCTAAACGACTACCGCCCCGTAGCACTCACTTCCGTCATCATGAAGTGCTTTGAGAGACTAGTCAAGGACCATATCACCTCCACCCTACCGGACACCCTAGACCCACTCCAATTTGCTTACCGACCCAATAGGTCCACAGACGACGCAATCGCAACCACACTGCCCACTGCCCTAACCGACCTGGACAAGAGGATTACCTATATGAGAATGCTGTTCATCCACTACAGCTCAGAATTTAACACCATAGTACCCTCCAAACTCGTCATCAAGCTCGAGACCCTGGGTCTCGACCCCGCCCTGTGCAACTGGGTCCTGGACTTCCTGTCGGGCCGCCCCCAGGTGGTGAGGGTAGGTAACAACATCTCCACCCCGCTGATCCTCAACACTGGGGCCCCACAAGGGTGCGTTCGGAGCCCTCTCCTGTACTCCCTGTTCACCCACGACTGCGTGGCCATGCACGCCTCCAACTCAATCATCAAGTTTGCGGATGACACTACAGTGGTAGGCTTGATTACCAACAACGACGAGACGGCCTACAGGGAGGAGGTGAGGGCCCTCGGAGTGTGGTGTCAGGAAAATAACCTCACACTCAACGTCAACAAAACAAAGGAGATGATTGTGGACTTCAGGAAACAGCAGAGGGAGCACCCCCCTATCCACATCGACGGGTCAGTAGTGGAGAAGGTGGAAAGTTTTAAGTTCCTCGGTGTACACATCACGGACAAACTGAATTGGTCCACCCACACAGACAGCGTTGTGAAGAAGGCGCAGCAGCGCCTCTTCAACCTCAGGAGGCTGAAGAAATTCGGCTTGTCACCAAAAGCACTCACAAACTTTTACAGATGCACAATCAAGAGCATCCTGTCGGGCTGTATCACCGCCTGGTACGGCAACTGCTCCGCCCACAACCGTAAGGCTCTCCAGAGGGTAGTGAGGTCTGCACAACGCATCACCGGGGGCAAACTACCTGCCCTCCAGGACACCTACACCACCCGATGTCACAGGAAGGCCATAAAGATCATCAAAGACAACAACCACCCAAGCCACTGCCTGTTCACCCCGCTATCATCCAGAAGGCGAGGTCAGTACAGGTGCATCAAAGCAGGGACCGAGAGACTGAAAAACAGCTTCTATCTCAAGGCCATCAGACTGTTAAACAGCCACCACTAACATTTAGCGGCCGCTGCCAACATACTGACTCAACTCCAGCCACTTTAATAATGGGAATTGAAGGAAATTATGTAAAAATGTACCACTAGCCACTTTAAACAATGCCACTTAATATAATGTTTACATACCCTACATTACTCATCTCATATGTATATGTATATACTGTACTCTATATCATCTACTGCATCTTGCCATCTTTATGTAATACATGTATCACTAGCCACTTTAAACTATGCCACTTTATGTTTACATACCCTACATTACTCATCTCATATGTATATACTGTACTCTATACCATCTACTGCATCTTGCCTATGCCGTTCTGTACCATCACTCATTCATATATCTTTATGTACATATTATTTATCCCTTTGCACTTGTGTGTATAAGGTAGTAGTTGTGGAATTGTTAGGTTAGATTACTTGTTGGTTATTACTGCATTGTCGGAACTAGAAGCACAGGCATTTCGCTACACTCGCATTAACATCTGCTAACCATGCGTATGTGACAAATAAAATTTGATTTGATTTGATTTGATTTAACCACGGTTGTTACCTCTAACCAGGATTGTTACCTATAACCAGTATTGTTACCTATAACCAGTATTGTTACCTATAACCAGGATTGTTACCTCTAACCAGGATTGTTACCTCTAACCAGGATTGTTACCTCTAACCAGGATTGTTACCTATAACCAGGATTGTTACCTATAACCAGGGTTGTTACCTCTAACCAGGATTGTTACCTCTAACCAGGATTGTTACCTCTAACCAGCATTGTTACCTCTAACCAGGATTGTTACCTATAACCAGTATTGTTACCTCTAACCAGGATTGTTACCTCTAACCAGGATTGTTACCTATAACCAGTATTGTTACCTCTAACCAGGATTGTTACCTCTAACCAGGATTGTTACCTATAACCAGGGTTGTTACCTATAACCAGTATTGTTACCTATAACCAGTATTGTTACCTCTAACCAGGATTGTTACCTCTAACCAGGATTGTTACCTCTAACCAGCATTGTTACCTCTAACCAGGATTGTTACCTCTAACCAGGATTGTTACCTCTAACCAGGATTGTTACCTATAACCAGTATTGTTACCTATAACCAGGGTTGTTACCTATAACCAGTATTGTTACCTATAACCAGTATTGTTACCTCTAACCAGGGTTGTTACCTCTAACCAGGGTTGTTACCTCTAACCAGGGTTGTTACCTCTAACCAGGGTTGTTACCTCTAACCAGGATTGTTACCTCTAACCAGGGTTGTTACCTATAACCAGGGTTGTTACCTCTAACCAGGATTGTTACCTATAACCAGTATTGTTACCTCTAACCAGGATTGTTACCTATAACCAGGATTGTTACCTCTAACCAGGGTTGTTACCTCTAAACAGTATTGTTACCTCTAACCAGGGTTGTTACCTCTAACCAGGATTGTTACCTCTAACCAGGGTTGTTACCTCTAACCAGGATTGTTACCTATAACCAGGATTGTTACCTCTAACCAGGGTTGTTACCTATAACCAGGATTGTTACCTATAACCAGGATTGTTACCTCTAACCAGGGTTGTTACCTCTAACCAGGATTGTTACCTATAACCAGGATTGTTACCTCTAACCAGGGTTGTTACCTCTAACCAGGATTGTTACCTCTAACCAGGGTTGTTACCTCTAACCAGGATTGTTACCTCTAACCAGGAGTGTTACCTCTAACCAGGATTGTTACCTCTAACCAGGATTGTTACCTCTAACCAGGAGTGTTACCTCTAACCAGGATTGTTACCTATAACCAGGATTGTTACCTCTAACCAGGGTTGTTACCTATAACCAGGATTGTTACCTCTAACCAGGATTGTTACCTGTAACCAGGATTGTTATCTGTAACCAAGATTGTTACCTCTAACCAGGATTGTTACCTGTAACCAGGATTGTTACCTCTAACCAGGGTTGTTACCTATAACCAGGGTTGTTACCTATAACCAGGGTTGTTACCTATAACCAGGATTGTTACCTATAACCAGGGTTGTTACCTATAACCAGGATTGTTACCTCTAACCAGGATTGTTACCTCTAACCAGGATTGTTACCTATAACCAGGATTGTTACCTATAACCAGGGTTGTTACCTATAACCAGGATTGTTACCTATAACCAGGGTTGTTACCTCTAACCAGGATTGTTACCTCTAACCAGGATTGTTACCTATAACCAGGATTGTTACCTATAACCAGGGTTGTTACCTCTAACCAGGATTGTTACCTGTAACCAGGATTGCCAATACTAAAATTACATTTTTTCAAGAAAATATAATTTTCTAGCAATATCAAGCAAAATATTATTGTGATTCATCCGATATTGTCCCTAACATCTTTACTCCCAGTTGTGGGATACACACACACACACACACACACACACACACACACACACACACACACACACACACACACACACACACACACACACACACACACACACACACACACACACACACACACACACACGCTGGTCCCCCCCGTTTTGACCATATTCCCAAGCATTTCTGTGCAGTCGGGACATTTGAATAATTTGCTCCCTCTCTGATTGACCGAGTGTGACCCCCCTCCCCATGAGTTACTGTAGCCAGTGTTGCCAGCACTGCCACTACCTGGGGGGGGGGGGGGGGGGGGGTACAAGGTCGTCAAGGTTCTCATTAGCAGCTTGGAGAATGTCCTTGTATATTATGCTCTCCCATCAGGAGGCTTTGGCTTTGCAGGACCAACCCTGCCAGGCAGGCTCAGAGTCTAGAGGGGGCGATGCTGCTCTAGTAGGTCTCTGACCACATTCATCTTTCTGATTTGGCTGCTTATAGGCTTCTTGCATTAGGCCCATAACACAGATAAGGACTTCTCCTTCGTGTGTGGGTCTCTCAGGTGGGTGTCTAGGGTATAAGATTGGGGACCGTTCCATCATGATAGGACAAAAATGAAATACACTGTATTTATAATTTATTTTAAAATGTATATTCCATATCTGCACACAATTGAAAGTTCTCTCTGTCACAAGCTCTGCTCACAAACACGCCTGGGCTCTGGGATTTACAACCGCTATCCCTTTTTCACACACTTAACTCCACACTTTTTCAAACACAGAAACACACACACCCTTCCATCACAATACACACACACACCCTTCCATCACAATACACACACACCCCACCTTCCATCGCAATACACACACACCACCTTCCATCACAATACACACACACCACCTTCCATCACAATACACACACACCCCACCTTCCATCACAATACACACACACCCCACCTTCCATCACAATACACACACACCACCTTCCATCACAATACACACACACACACCCTTCCATCACAATACACACACACTCCATCTTCCATCACAATACACACACACACCCTTCCATCACAATACACACACACACCCTTCCATCACAATACACACACCCCACCTTCCATCGCAATACACACACACCCCACCTTCCATCACAATACACACACACCCCACCTTCCATCACAATACACACACACCCCACCTTCCATCACAATACACACACACACCCTTCCATCGCAATACACACACACTCCATCTTCCATCACAATACACACACCCCACCTTCCATCGCAATACACACACACACCCTTCCATCACAATACACACACACACCCTTCCATCACAATACACACACCCCACCTTCCATCACAATACACACACACCCCACCTTCCATCACAATACACACACACACCCTTCCATCGCAATACACACACACTCCATCTTCCATCACAATACACACACCCCACCTTCCATCGCAATACACACACACTCCATCTTCCATCACAATACACACACCCCACCTTCCATCGCAATAAACACACCATACCCACATTCAAGTTATTAAGAACACATTGTCACATCTCAAGAGGGTAAATAAAAAAAAAACACTATAGCAAGTACCCAAAAAATTAACAGGGTTGACCATAACAGGGTTGACTGTAACAGGGTTGACCGTAACAGGGTTGTCTGTAACAGGGTTGACTGTAGCAGGGTTGACTGTAACAGGGTTGACTGTAACATGGTTGACCGTAACAGGGTTGTCTGTAACAGGGTTGACTGTAGCAGGGTTGACTGTAACAGGGTTGACCATAACAGGGTTGACTGTAACAGGGTTGACCGTAACAGGGTTGACCGTAACAGGGTTGTCTGTAACAGGGTTGACTGTGGCAGGGTTGACTAACAGGGTTGACCATAACAGGGTTGACCATAACAGGATTGACTGTAGCAGGGTTGACTGTAACAGGGTTGACTGTAACATGGTTGACTGTAACATGGTTGACCGTAACAGGGTTGACTGTAACAGGGTTGACTGTAACAGGGTTGTCTGTAACAGGGTTGACTGTAACAGGGTTGACCATAACAGGGTTGACTGTAACAGGGTTGACTGTAACAGGGTTGACTGTAACAGGGTTGACTGTAACAGGGTTGACCATAACAGGGTTGACCATAACAGGGTTGACTGTAACAGGGTTGACTGTAACAGGGTTGACCATAACAGGGTTGACTGTAACATGGTTGACTGTAACAGGGTTGACCATAACAGGGTTGACCATAACAGGGTTGACTGTAACAGGGTTGACTGTAACAGGGTTGACTGTAGCAGGGTTGACTGTAACAGGGTTGACTGTAACAGGGTTGACTGTAGCAGGGTTGACTGTAACAGGGTTGACCATAACAGGGTTGACTGTAACAGGGTTGACCATAACAGGGTTGACTGTAACAGGGTTGACTGTAACAGGGTTGACTGTAACAGGGTTGACCATAACAGGGTTGACCATAACAGGGTTGACTGTAACAGGGTTGACTGTAACAGGGTTGACCATAACAGGGTTGACTGTAACATGGTTGACTGTAACAGGGTTGACCATAACAGGGTTGACCATAACAGGGTTGACTGTAACAGGGTTGACTGTAACAGGGTTGACTGTAGCAGGGTTGACTGTAACAGGGTTGACTGTAACAGGGTTGACTGTAGCAGGGTTGACTGTAACAGGGTTGACCATAACAGGGTTGACTGTAACAGGGTTGACCATAACAGGGTTGACTGTAACAGGGTTGACTGTAACAGGGTTGACTGTAACAGGGTTGACTGTAACAGGGTTGACTGTAACAGGGTTGACTGTAGCAGGGTTGACTGTAACAGGGTTGACCATAACAGGGTTGACTGTAACAGGGTTGACCATAACAGGGTTGACTGTAACAGGGTTGACTGTAACAGGGTTGACTGTAGCAGGGTTGACTGTAACAGGGTTGACTGTAACAGGGTTGACCATAACAGGGTTGACTGTAACAGGGTTGACTGTAGCAGGGTTGACTGTAGCAGGGTTGACTGTAACAGGGTTGACTGTAACAGGGTTGACCATAACAGGGTTGACCATAACAGGGTTGACCATAACAGGGTTGACTGTAACAGGGTTGACCGTAACAGGGTTGACCATAACAGGGTTGACCGTAACAGGGTTGACCATAACAGGGTTGACCGTAACAGGGTTGACTGTAATAGGGTTGACCATAACAGGGTTGACTGTAACAGGGTTGACCATAACAGGGTTGACTGTAACAGGGTTGACTGTAGCAGGGTTGACTGTAACAGGGTTGACTGTAACAGGGTTGACTGTAACAGGGTTGACCATAACAGGGTTGACCATAACAGGGTTGACTGTAACAGGGTTGACCGTAACAGGGTTGACTGTAACAGGGTTGACCATAACAGGGTTGACTGTAAACAGGGTTGACCATAACAGGGTTGACCATAACAGGGTTGACTGTAACATGGTTGACTGTAGCAGGGTTGACCGTAACAGGGTTGACTGTAACAGGGTTGTCTGTAACAGGGTTGACTGTAACAGGGTTGACCATAACAGGGTTGACTGTAACAGGGTTGACTGTAACATGGTTGACTGTAACAGGGTTGACCATAACAGGGTTGACCATAACAGGGTTGACCATAACAGGGTTGACCATAACAGGGTTGACTGTAACATGGTTGACTGTAGCAGGGTTGACCGTAACAGGGTTGACTGTAACAGGGTTGACCATAACAGGGTTGACTGTAACAGGGTTGACTGTAACAGGGTTGACCATAACAGGGTTGACAATTTCATCTTAAATCAGCCATGAATCCACTTGTGGCAGCGGGAATGGAAGCTTGTTCTGTGCAACAAGGAGGGGCAATGTGAGATGTACCTGTAGAATACGTTCACCTGACCCTACTTTCCGCACCACAGCTAATCCAGGAAGACATGGATCTCTTAAACTGTGGCTCTTGGTGGGGTGGACTTGACGACCTCTAGTCTGGCTCAACTAGGACAGGGTCTATGGCTCTGTCCCAAATGGCACCCTATTCCCTATCCAGTGCACTACATTTGTTCAGAGCCCTATGGGCCCTGGTAAAAAATAGTGCACTAGATAGGGAATGGCGTGCCATTTGGGATGTAATCGATGTGAGACAGGCAGGAAGACAGACAAGAAGACAGTCAGTAAGACAGACAGGCAGGAAGACAGGCAGGATGACAGACAGGAAGGAAGACAGACAGGCAGGAAGACAGACAGACAGGAGGACAGGCAGGAAGACAGACAGGCAGACAGGCAGGAAGACAGGCAGGCAGACAAGCAGGCAGGAAGACAGACAGGCAGGAAGACATGCAGGACGACAGACAGGAAGACAGACAGACAGGAAGACAGGCAGGAAGACAGACAGGCAGGAAGACAGACAGGCAGGAAGACAGGCAGGACGACAGACAGGAAGACAGACAGGCAGGGAAGACAAACAGGCAGACAGGCAGGCAGACAAGCAGGAAGACAGGCAGACAGGCAGGAAGACAGGCAGGAAGACAGGCAAGAAGACAGGCAGGCAGACAAGCAGGAAGACAGGCAGGTAAACAGGCAGGAAGACAGGCAAGAAGACAGGCAGGAAGACAGGCAGGAAGACAGGCAGGAAGACAGGCAGGTAAACAGGCAGGAAGACAGGCAGGTAAACAGGCAGGAAGACAGACAGGCAGACAGGCAGGTAAACAGGCAGGAAGACAGGCAGGAAGACAGGCAAGAAGACAGACAGGCAGACAGGCAGGAAGACAGGCAGGTAAACAGGCAGGTAAACAGGCAGGAAGACAGGCAGGAAGACAGGCAGGAAGACAGGCAGGAAGACAGGCAAGAAGACAAACAGGCAGACAGGCAGGCAGACAAGCAGGAAGACAGGCAGGTAAACAGGCAGGAAGACAGGCAAGAAGACAAACAGGCAGACAGGCAGGCAGACAAGCAGGAAGACAGGCAGGTAAACAGGCAGGAAGACAGGCAGGAAGACAGGCAGGAAGACAGGCAGGAAGACAGGCAGGTAAACAGGCAGGTAAACAGGCAGGAAGACAGACAGGCAGACAGGCAGGTAAACAGGCAGGAAGACAGGCAGGAAGACAGGCAAGAAGACAGACAGGCAGACAGGCAGGCAGACAAGCAGGCAGGAAGACAGACAGACAGGCAGGAAGACAGGCAGGCAGGAAGACAGACAGACAGACTGGCAGGAAGACAGGCAGGACGACAGACAGGAAGACAGACAGACTGGAAGACAGGCGGGAAGACAGACAGGAAGACAGGCAGGAAGACAGACAGGAAGACAGGCAGGAAGTCAGGCGGGAAGTACCATTAATGAGAGCATTAAGAGGTTTAAGTCGAGACCTGGGGGGCTTTAGGCCTGGCCTGTCCTGCTGGATGTCTGGGGAGGAAAACTATAGGAAGCATAGCTACCACTCATCAACTCATCAATCATCATCAACCCTATTACAATGCCTTGCTTGCATTACTGACAAAGTGGTAGTCTAGTAGTCTAGCTTCCAGTCTGTCTGACTCTGTCTTTATCCCTCTCGCTTTCTGTATGACTCTGTTTCAATCGTTCACTTTCCTTCTTACTCTTTCTCATTATGTTTCTATACTTATTACCACTTCACAGTGTCCTAAAACAGAAAGTCTGCCATTATGTTCCTATATTTAATACCACTTCACAGTGTCCTGAAACAGAATGTCTGTATATTTAATACCACTTCACAGTGTCCTAAAACAGAATGTCTGTCATTATGTTCCTATATTTAATACCACTTCACAGTGTCCTAAAACAGAATGTCTGTCATTATGTTCCTATATTTAATACCATTTCACAGTGTCCTAAAACAGAATGTCTGTCATTATGTTCCTATATTTAATACCACTTCACAGTGTCCTAAAACAGAATGTCTGTATATTTATTACCACTTCACAGTGTCCTAAAACAGAATGTCTGTCATTATGTTCCTATATTTAATACCACTTCACAGTGTCCTAAAACAGAATGTCTGTATATTTAATACCACTTCACAGTGTCCTAAAACAGAATGTCTGTATATTTATTACCACTTCACAGTGTCCTAAAACAGAATGTCTGTCATTATGTTCCTATATTTAATACCACTTCACAGTGTCCTGAAACAGAATGTCTGTATATTTAATACCACTTCACAGTGTCCTGAAACAGAATGTCTGTCATTATGTTCCTATATTTAATACCATTTCACAGTGTCCTAAAACAGAATGTCTGTCATTATGATTCTATATTTAATACCACTTCACAGTGTCCTAAAACAGAATGTCTGTATATTTATTACCACTTCACAGTGTCCTGAAACAGAATGTCTGTATATTTAATACCACTTCACAGTGTCCTAAAACAGAATGTCTGTATATTTAATACCACTTCACAGTGTCCTGAAACAGAATGTCTGCCATTATGTTACTATATTTAATACCACTTCACAGTGTCCTGAAACAGAATGTCTGTCATTATGTTCCTATATTTAATACCACTTCACAGTGTCCTGAAACAGAATGTCTGCCATTATGTTACTATATTTAATACCACTTCACAGTGTCCTGAAACAGAATGTCTGCCATTATGTTACTATATTTAATACCACTTCACAGTGTCCTAAAACAGAATGTCTGTATATTTATTACCACTTCACAGTGTCCTAAAACAGAATGTCTGCCATTATGTTTCTATATTTAATACCACTTCACAGTGTCCTAAAACAGAATGTCTGTATATTTATTACCACTTCACAGTGTCCTAAAACAGAATGTCTGCCATTATGTTACTATATTTAATACCACTTCACAGTGTCCTAAAACAGAATGTCTGTATATTTATTACCACTTCACAGTGTCCTAAAACAGAATGTCTGCCATTATGTTTCTATATTTATTACCACTTCACAGTGTCCTCAAACAGAATGTCTGTATATTTAATACCACTTCACAGTGTCCTAAAACAGAATGTCTGTCATTATGTTCCTATATTTAATACCACTTCACAGTGTCCTAAAACAGAATGTCTGTCATTATGTTCCTATATTTAATACCACTTCACAGTGTCCTAAAACAGAATGTCTGTATATTTATTACCACTTCACAGTGTCCTAAAACAGAATGTCTGCCATTATGTTCCTATATTTATTACCACTTCACAGTGTCCTGAAACAGAATGTCTGTATATTTAATACCACTTCACAGTGTCCTAAAACAGAATGTCTGTATATTTATTACCATTTCACAGTGTCCTAAAACAGAATGTCTGCCATTATGTTCCTATATTTAATTCCACTTCACAGTGTCCTAAAACACAATGTCTGCCATTATGTTCGTATATTTAATACCACTTCACAGTGTCCTAAAACAGACTGTCTGCCATTATGTTCGTATATTTAATACCACTTCACAGTGTCCTAAAACAGAATGTCTGTCATTATGTTCCTATATTTAATACCACTTCACAGTGTCCTAAAACAGAATGTCTGCCATTATGTTCCTATATTTAATACCACTTCACAGTGTCCTAAAACAGAATGTCTGTATATTTAATACCACTTCACAGTGTCCTGAAACAGAATGTCTGCCACTATGTTACTGTCCAATGTCTTCCAGGAACAAACATCATCCATAACGGTGTGATTCTATGTCCTCAGCCACTAGATATAAACACCATGTTGACGAAGCGCTGCCCATCTCATCAACTCTATTAAGTCAGTCAATGCGTGATGTCATACACATTAGCTAAAGTAATGTTTATTTTTGTTGCCATGTGAGACTCCAGAGAAAGTGTCCAATAGAGGTGATTTGTGCTAGCATGTCTGGCCTCCTACTGGCGTCCCTCCCTGGTTAATTAAAACCACCCTTACCCCAGCTAGCCTGTCCTTTGTTAATACTTTACTGGTTAATACTTTACTGGGGGAGAGGAGAGAGAGGGGGAGAGAGAGAGAGAGGGGGGGGGGGGGGG
>NW_024058763.1:0-83032 GCF_016432855.1 Salvelinus namaycush
GCTTTGAGTCGTATGCTTGGTATGTCTATCGGCTTCTTTGAGGTCATCTTGGGTATGTCTGTATCAGGCTTTGAGTCATCTGTGTCTGTCCTGTATCAGGCTTTGAGTCATCTTGGGTATGTCTGTATCAGACTTTGAGTCATCTTGGGTATGTCCTGCTATCAAGCTTTTGAGTCATCTTGGGTAGTCCTGGATCTATCTTTGAGTCATCTTGGGTATGTCCCTGTATCAGCTTTGAGTCCATCTTGGGTATGTCTGTATCATCTTTGAGTCATCTTGGGTATGTCTGTATCAGCTTTGAGTCATCTGGGTAATGTCTGTATCATCTTTGAGTCATCTTAGGGTATGTCTGTATCAGCTTTGAGTCATCTTGGGTATGTCTGTCATCCGCTTTGAGTCATCTTGGGGTATGTCTGTATCAGCTTTGAGTCATCTTGGGTACTGTCTGTATCAGCTTTGAGTCATCTGGGGTATGTCTGTATCAGTCTTTGAGTCATCTTGGGTATGGTCTGTATCAGCTTTGGGGGTATGTCTTGCTATCATCTTTGAGTGTCACTTGCGGCCTATGTCTGTATCAGGCTTTGATGTCGTATCTTGGGAGAACGCAGGACTGTATCAGCTTTTGAGTCATCTTGGGATGTCTGTATCAGCTTTGAGTCATCCTTGAGGGTATGTCATGTATCAGCTTGAGGTCATCTTGGGTATGTCTGTATCAGCCTATTGAGTCATCTTGGGTATGTCTGTATCGAGCTTTGAGTCATCTTGTGTATGTCATGTATCAGCTTTGTAGTCATCTTCGGTGTATGTCGGTATCAGGCTTTGAGTCATCTTGCGAGCATTGATCTTGGGTATGTCCTGTAATCAGCTTTGAGTCATCTTGGGTATGGGTCTGTATCAATTGCTTCTGGAGTCAATCTTGGGTATGTCTGTATCAAGTCTTTGTAAGTCATCTTGGGTATGGTCTGTTATACCATGCTTTGAGTCATCTTGGGTATGTCTGTATGTAGCAGCCTTTGAGTCATCTTGGGTATGGTCTGTATCTAGCCTTTGAGTCAGTCTTGGGGATGTCTAATGTATCAGGCTTTGAGATCCATCCCTTGGGTATGTCTGTATAGCTTTGAGTACCCCCCTCTCTGCGATCTTTAGGGTATGTCTGTATCAGGCCCTTTCTGAGTCATCATCACTCGGCTGGGTATGTCTGTATCAGCCTTTGAAGTCATCTTAGGGATATGATTCTGTATCAGGCTTTGAGTCATCTTGGGTATGTCTGTATCAGCTTTGCGTCAGTAACTTGGGTATGTCTGTATCAGCTTTGAGTCATCTTGGGTATGTCTGTATCAGCTTTGAGTCATCTTGGTATGTCTGATCATATATCTTTGAGTCATCTGGGTATGTCTGTATCATCTTTGAGTCATCTTGGGTATGTCTGTATCAGCTTTGAGTCATCTTGGGTATGTCTGTATCAGCTTTGAGTCATCTTGGGTATGTCTGTATCAGCTTTGGTCATCTTGGGTATGTCTGTATCAGCTTTGAGTCATCTTGGGTATGTCTGTATCAGCTTTGAGTCATCTTGGGTATCTGTATCAGCTGTGAGTCATCTTGGGTATCTCTATCAGCTGTGAGTCATCTTGGTTGTCTGTATCAGCTGTGAGTCATCTTGGTTGTCTGTATCAGCTGTGAGTCATCTTGGGTATCTCTATCAGCTGTGAGTCATCTTGGGTATCTCTATCAGCTGTGAGTCATCTTGGTTGTCTGTATCAGCTGTGAGTCATCTTGGGTATGTCTGTATCAGCTTTGAGTCATCTTGGGTATGTCTGTATCAGCTTTGAGTCATCTTGGGTATGTCTGTATCAGCTTTGAGTCGTCTTGGGTATGTCTGTATCAGCTTTGAGTCATCTTGGGTATGTCTGTATCAGCTTTGAGTCGTCTTGGGTATGTCTGTATCAGCTTTGAGTCATCTTGGGTATGTCTGTATCAGCTTTGAGTCGTCTTGGGTATGTCTGTATCGGCTTTGAGTCATCTTGGGTATGTCTGTATCGGCTTTGAGTCGTCTTGGGTATGTCTGTATCGGCTTTGAGTCATCTTGGGTATGTCTGTATCGGCTTTGAGTCATCTTGGTATGTCTGTATCGGCTTTGAGTCCATCTTGGGTATGTCTGTATCGGCTTTGAGTCATCTTGGGTATGTCTGTATCGGCTTTGAGTCATCTTGGGTATGTCGTATCGGCTTTGAGTCATCTTGGGTATGTCTGTATCGGCTTGAGTCATCTTGGGTATGTCTGTATCGGCTTTGAGTCATCTTGGGTATGTCTGTATCGGCTTTGAGTCAATCTTGGGTATGTCTGTATCGGCGTTGAGTCATTCTGGGTATGTCCTGTATCGGGCTTTGAGTCATCTGGTATGTCTGTATCGCTTGAGTCATCTTGGGTATAGTCTGTATCGCTTTGAGTCATCTTGGGTATGTCTGTATCGGCTTTGAGTCATCTTGGGTATGTCTGTATCGGCTTTGAGTCATCCTTGGGAGTAGGTCTGTATCGGCTTTGAGTCATCTTGGGTATGTCTGTATCGGCTTTGAGTCATCTTGGGTATGTCTGTATCGGCTTTGAGTCATCATTGGGTTATGTCTGTATCGGCTTTGAGTCATCTTGGGTATGTCTGTATCGGCTTTTGAGTCATCTTGGGTATGTCTGTATCGGCTTTGAGTCGTCTTGGGTATGTCTGTATCAGCTTTGAGTCATCTTGGGTATGTCTGTATCGGCTTTGAGTCATCTTGGGTATGTCTGTATCAGCTTTGAGTCGTCTTGGGTATGTCTGTATCAGCTTTGAGTAGTCTCCTTGGGTATGTCTGTATCAGCTTTGAGTCATCTTGGGTATGTCTGTATCGGCTTTGAGTCATCTTGGGTATGTCTGTATCGGCTTTGAGTCATCTTGGGTATGTCTGTATCGGCTTTGAGTCATCTTGGGTATGTCTGTATCGGCTTTGAGTCATCTTGGGGTATGTCTGTATCGGCTTTGAGTCATCTTGGGTATGTCTGTATCGGCTTTGAGTCATCTTGGGTATGTCTGTATCGGCTTTGAGTCATCTTGGGTATGTCTGTATCGGCTTTGAGTCATCTTGGGTATGTCTGTATCGGCTTTGAGTCATCTTGGGTATGTTCTGTATCGGCTTTGAAGTCATCTTGGGTATGTCTGTATCGGCTTTGAGTCATCTTGGGTATGTCTGTATCAGCTTTGAGTCATCTTGGGTATGTCTGTATCGGCTTTGAGTCATCTTGGGTATGTCTGTATCAGCTTTGAGTCATCTTGGGTATGTCTGTATCAGCTTTGAGTCGTCTTGGGTATGTCTGTATCAGCTTTGAGTCATCTTGGGTATGTCTGTATCGGCTTTGAGTCATCTTGGGTATGTCTGTATCAGCTTTGAGTCGTCTTGGGTATGTCTGTATCGGCTTTGAGTCATCTTGGGTATGTCTGTATCGGCTTTGAGTCATCTTGGGTATGTCTGTATCGGCTTTGAGTCATCTTGGGTATGTCTGTATCGGCTTTGAGTCATCTTGGGTATGTCTGTATCAGCTTTGAGTCATCTTGGGTATGTCTGTATCAGCTTTGAGTCATCTTGGGTATGTCTGTATCAGCTTTGAGTCATCTTGGGTATGTCTGTATCGGCTTTGAGTCATCTTGGGTATGTCTGTATCAGCTTTGAGTCATCTTGGGTATGTCTGTATCAGCTTTGAGTCATCTTGGGTATGTCTGTATCAGCTTTGAGTCATCTTGGGTATGTCTGTATCATCTTTGAGTCATCTTGGGTATGTCTGTATCAGCTTTGAGTCATCTTGGGTATGTCTGTATCATCTTTGAGTCATCTTGGGTATGTCTGTATCAGCTTTGAGTCATCTTGGGTATGTCTGTATCAGCTTTGAGTCATCTTGGGTATGTCTGTATCAGCTTTGAGTCATCTTGGGTATGTCTGTATCAGCTTTGAGTCATCTTGGGTATGTCTGTATCAGCTTTGAGTCATCTTGGGTATGTCTGTATCAGCTTTGAGTCATCTTGGGTATGTCTGTATCAGCTTTGAGTCATCTTGGGTATGTCTGTATCAGCTTTGAGTCATCTTGGGTATGTCTGTATCAGCTTTGAGTCGTCTTGGGTATGTCTGTATCAGCTTTGAGTCATCTTGGGTATGTCTGTATCAGCTTTGAGTCGTCTTGGGTATGTCTGTATCAGCTTTGAGTCATCTTGGGTATGTCTGTATCAGCTTTGAGTCGTCTTGGGTATGTCTGTATCAGCTTTGAGTCATCTTGGGTATGTCTGTATCAGCTTTGAGTCATCTTGGGTATGTCTGTATCGGCTTTGAGTCGTCTTGGGTATGTCTGTATCAGCTTTGAGTCATCTTGGGTATGTCTGTATCGGCTTTGAGTCATCTTGGGTATGTCTGTATCGGCTTTGAGTCATCTTGGGTATGTCTGTATCGGCTTTGAGTCATCTTGGGTATGTCTGTATCGGCTTTGAGTCATCTTGGGTATGTCTGTATCAGCTTTGAGTCATCTTGGGTATGTCTGTATCGGCTTTGAGTCATCTTGGGTATGTCTGTATCGGCTTTGAGTCATCTTGGGTATGTCTGTATCGGCTTTGAGTCATCTTTGGTATGTCTGTATCGGCTTTGAGTCATCTTGGGTATGTCTGTATCGGCTTTGAGTCATCTTGGGTATGTCTGTATCAGCTTTGAGTCATCTTGGGTATGTCTGTATCAGCTTTGAGTCATCTTGGGTATGTCTGTATCAGCTTTGAGTCGTCTTGGGTATGTCTGTATCAGCTTTGAGTCATCTTGGGTATGTCTGTATCAGCTTTGAGTCGTCTTGGGTATGTCTGTATCAGCTTTGAGTCATCTTGGGTATGTCTGTATCAGCTTTGAGTCGTCTTGGGTATGTCTGTATCAGCTTTGAGTCATCTTGGGTATTTCTGTATCAGCTTTGAGTCATCTTGGGTATGTCTGTATCGGCTTTGAGTCGTCTTGGGTATGTCTGTATCGGCTTTGAGTCATCTTGGGTATGTCTGTATCGGCTTTGAGTCATCTTGGGTATGTCTGTATCGGCTTTGAGTCATCTTGGGTATGTCTGTATCGGCTTTGAGTCATCTTGGGTATGTCTGTATCGGCTTTGAGTCATCTTGGGTATGTCTGTATCGGCTTTGAGTCATCTTGGGTATGTCTGTATCGGCTTTGAGTCATCTTGGGTATGTCTGTATCGGCTTTGAGTCATCTTTGGTATGTCTGTATCGGCTTTGAGTCATCTTGGGTATGTCTGTATCGGCTTTGAGTCATCTTGGGTATGTCTGTATCGGCTTTGAGTCATCTTGGGTATGTCTGTATCAGCTTTGAGTCATCTTGGGTATGTCTGTATCAGCTTTGAGTCATCTTGGGTATGTCTGTATCATCTTTGAGTCATCTTGGGTATGTCTGTATCAGCTTTGAGTCATCTTGGGTATGTCTGTATCATCTTTGAGTCATCTTGGGTATGTCTGTATCAGCTTTGAGTCATCTTGGGTATGTCTGTATCATCTTTGAGTCATCTTGGGTATGTCTGTATCAGCTTTGAGTCATCTTGGGTATGTCTGTATCAGCTTTGAGTCATCTTGGGTATGTCTGTATCAGCTTTGAGTCATCTTGGGTATGTCTGTATCAGCTTTGAGTCATCTTGGGTATGTCTGTATCAGCTTTGAGTCATCTTGGGTATGTCTGTATCAGCTTTGAGTCATCTTGGGTATGTCTGTATCAGCTTTGAGTCATCTTGGGTATGTCTGTATCAGCTTTGAGTCATCTTGGGTATGTCTGTATCAGCTTTGAGTCGTCTTGGGTATGTCTGTATCAGCTTTGAGTCGTCTTGGGTATGTCTGTATCAGCTTTGAGTCGTCTTGGGTATGTCTGTATCAGCTTTGAGTCATCTTGGGTATGTCTGTATCAGCTTTGAGTCGTCTTGGGTATGTCTGTATCAGCTTTGAGTCATCTTGGGTATGTCTGTATCAGCTTTGAGTCATCTTGTGTATGTCTGTATCGGCTTTGAGTCGTCTTGGGTATGTCTGTATCGGCTTTGAGTCATCTTGGGTATGTCTGTATCGGCTTTGAGTCATCTTGGGTATGTCTGTATCGGCTTTGAGTCATCTTGGGTATGTCTGTATCGGCTTTGAGTCATCTTGGGTATGTCTGTATCGGCTTTGAGTCATCTTGGATATGTCTGTATCGGCTTTGAGTCCTCTTGGGTATGTCTGTATCGGCTTTGAGTCATCTTGGGTATGTCTGTATCGGCTTTGAGTCATCTTGGGTATGTCTGTATCGGCTTTGAGTCATCTTGGGTATGTCTGTATCGGCTTTGAGTCATCTTGGGTATGTCTGTATCGGCTTTGAGTCATCTTGGGTATGTCTGTATCGGCTTTGAGTCATCTTAGGTATGTCTGTATCGGCTTTGAGTCATCTTGGGTATGTCTGTATCGGCTTTGAGTCATCTTGGGTATGTCTGTATCGGCTTTGAGTCATCTTGGGTATGTCTGTATCAGCTTTGAGTCATCTTGGGTATGTCTGTATCAGCTTTGAGTCATCTTGGGTATGTCTGTATCAGCTTTGAGTCATCTTGGGTATGTCTGTATCAGCTTTGAGTCATCTTGGGTATGTCTGTATCAGCTTTGAGTCATCTTGGGTATGTCTGTATCAGCTTTGAGTCATCTTGGGTATGCCTGTATCAGCTTTGAGTCATCTTGGGTATGTCTGTATCAGCTTTGAGTCATCTTGGGTATGTCTGTATCAGCTTTGAGTCATCTTGGGTATGTCTGTATCAGCTTTGAGTCATCTTGGGTATGTCTGTATCAGCTTTGAGTCATCTTGGGTATGTCTGTATCAGCTTTGAGTCATCTTGGGTATGTCTGTATCAGCTTTGAGTCATCTTGGGTATGTCTGTATCAGCTTTGTGTCATCTTGGGTATGTCTGTATCAGCTTTGAGTCGTCTTGGGTATGTCTGTATCAGCTTTGAGTCATCTTGGGTATGTCTGTATCAGCTTTGCGTTGTCTTGGGTATGTCTGTATCAGCTTTGAGTCATCTTGGGTATGTCTGTATCAGCTTTGAGTCATCTTGGGTATGTCTGTATCGGCTTTGAGTCATCTTGGGTATGTCTGTATCGGCTTTGAGTCATCTTGGGTATGTCTGTATCGGCTTTGAGTCATCTTGGGTATGTCTGTATCGGCTTTGAGTCATCTTGGGTATGTCTGTATCGGCTTTGAGTCATCTTGGGTATGTCTGTATCGGCTTTGAGTCATCTTGGGTATGTCTGTATCGGCTTTGAGTCATCTTGGGTATGTCTGTATCAGCTTTGAGTCATCTTGGGTATGTCTGTATCGGCTTTGAGTCATCTTGGGTATGTCTGTATCAGCTTTGAGTCATCTTGGGTATGTCTGTATCAGCTTTGAGTCATCTTGGGTATGTCTGTATCAGCTTTGAGTCGTCTTGGGTATGTCTGTATCAGCTTTGAGTCATCTTGGGTATGTCTGTATCAGCTTTGAGTCGTCTTGGGTATGTCTGTATCAGCTTTGAGTCATCTTGGGTATGTCTGTATCAGCTTTGAGTCATCTTGGGTATGTCTGTATCAGCTTTGAGTCATCTTGGGTATGTCTGTATCAGCTTTGAGTCATCTTGGGTATGTCTGTATCAGCTTTGAGTCATCTTGGGTATGTCTGTATCAGCTTTGAGTCGTCTTGGGTATGTCTGTATCAGCTTTGCACATCTGGATTTAAGGATTTTCTCCCATTCTTCCTTGCAGATTTTTTCTCAAGCTCCGTTAAGTTAGATGGGGAGTGGCGGTGAACAGCAATCTTCAAGTCTTTCCACAAAAGTGTGGGCTTTGGCCACGCAAGGACTTTCACATTCTTATTCTGAAGCTTAATAAAAACATATGTGCAGAACATAAAACAAAATGGATTTCCTTTTGAAGCTTCTGTTTCTTTCACATCCCAGTCAGCCTGTCCATAAGACATCCTAATGTATATAGCACTCTATATCATGTACAGCGGGAAGAAAAAGTTTGTGAACCCTTTAGATTTACCTGGCTTTCTGCATAAATTGGTCATAAAATTGTATCTGATCTTCGTCTAAGTCACAACAATAGACTTAAACTAATAACTTAAACTAATAACACACAAACAATTATAATTTTTCATGTCTTCATTGAACACACCGTGTAAACATTCACAGTGCAGGTTGGAAGGTAACGATGCTTCATGGGAGGCAGTTGTTGATGTGTTCAGAGGGTCCCTGGTTCGAGCCCAGGTTGGGGCGAGGAGAGGTACGGAAGCAACACTGCTACACCCGTATAGCGCACTTCTTTTGAGTTGGAATAGAGTACCATTTGGGACATACCCTAAAGGCCCCACTCTGATATTTACAGCCATTTATTTAAGGAGTGGCTTTATAAGTGGGGCTCCAGGGTGGCGCAGCGGTCTAAGGCACTGCATCTCAGTGCTAGAGGCGTCACTACAGACCCTGGCTCGATTCCAGGCTGTATCACAACCGGCCGTGATTGGGAGTCCCATAGAGCGGCGCAGAACTGGCCCGGGGTAGTCCGGGTTTGGCCCGGGGTAGTCCGTGTTTGGCCCGGGGTAGTCCGGGTTAGGGTTTGGCCCGGGTGTAGGCCGCCATTGTAAATAAGAATGTGTTCTTAACTGACTTGCCTAGTTAAATAAAGGTTCAACTAAAACTATATATATAATAAATAACAGTGGCACAAGACAAGAGACAAGGAAAACCATATGATATGACCACAATACTGGTAATAACATGTGTAGTTCCATTAGGCCGGTACAACAGGGTGATTATAGTGTAGGTACAGATTGTTCTTCCTGTTTACAGCATGTTGGCCTTTTGATTTTGTGTTAAACAAACTCCTTGATTGTAGCTACGCCTACCAGTCTAGGATTGTTGTTTTAGTTTATTTGCAAATCCTTGAAATTGTTGATGCTGCACACAGGTAACGGTTGTATGCACTATGTAATAATGTGTAGCTAAACTGTAATTACACTGTGTTCAGTATGTAGCCATTTAACAGAGATGAAATCACAGCCTACGACTCAAATGGCACCCTATTCCCTATATGGTACACTACTTTTCACCAGGGACCATAGGGCTCTATAGGGAATAGGGGGCCATTTGAGATGCAGCCACAGTCAAGAACACAATTCCCACTGATAACACTGCAGATAATCAGAGCCTCCCACGTCCTTCGCTGTCTGCCAATAGAAAGCTACTGGGAGAGTCTGAACCATTTTCTTGGATAAGAACCACACATTTTCAACATTTTCTCTTTTAATAAAGTGCATTAAAATAAAAGCAAGGGCATCTTCATAAATTAAGATGATCTAATAATTTTGATAATTATTAAATAGCTGATGAAAATCAAACGTTTTCCGTTTTTTAAAATTTGTTTTCTGTTTTCACATCAATTTTTTATTATTTGAATTCATAACAGTTTCAAGGTGTTCAATTACATATTTTTTTAAATCACCCCAATGTTTCCCCGATGATAATCAAGGTGGCATTTTGAATAATGTGGTTATGTACAGTGGTTCATAGCCTGATAATTCAGGTATTCAGTCTGGCCTCATAAAATGTATTGATTGAATGGAAGACTTTAATGAATCACCTTGGAACAGAGTAGTGAGCTGGTGGGTGTGTTTGTCACGATCTCCTCTCGCTGTTGGTTGCTGTTCCTTTACCTCAGGGACAATCTAAGACTAATTTAGCTCAATAGATTTCCTGTAGACATTTTCTGAAAACCCTTCATTAAGATTGAATTAATAGATATTCATAATACTGTATCTATAAATGCAATGCATCGATTTAATTATTTGTTAAATGGTAAATCAGTGGTTATAACTTCGCCTACGTTTACACTGAGTGGACAAAACATTAGGAACACATGCTCTTTCGATGACATAGACTGACCCGGTAAAAGCTATGATCCCTTGTTGACGTCACTTGTTAAATCCACTTCAATCAATTTAAGTGCCTTTGAACGAGGTATGGCAATATGTGCCAGGCGCACCGGTTTGAGTGTGTCAAGAACTGCAACACTTTTTCATGTTGAACAGTTTCCTGTGTGTATCAAGAAGGGTCCACCACCCAAAGGACATCCAGCCAACTTGACACAACTGTGGGAAGCATTGTAGTCAACATGGGCCAGCATCCCTGTGGAACACTTTTCGACACCTTGTAGAGTCCATGACCCGATGAATTGAGGTTGTTCTGAGGACAAAGGGGGTGCAACTCAATGTTAGGCAGATGTTCCTAAGGTTTGGGATGTATACTCAGTGTAAATCAGTAGGCGTTTAAGCACAGTAGTTGAAGAGATGAATAGAAAATAACTGAAATGATGGAATATCAATAATATGAACAGTTTCCCTCTAGTCCTGGACCTCATGTACCTCTGGGGTCATATCCCTCTAGTCCTGGACCTCATGTACCTCTGGGTTCATACCCCTCTAGTTCTGGACCTCATGTACCCCTGGGTTCATACCCCTCTAGTTATGGACCTCATGTACCCCTGGGTTCACCATACCCCTCTAGTCCTGGACCTCATGTACCTCTGGGGTCATATCCCTCTAGTCCTGGACCTCATGTACCTCTGGGTTCATACCCCTCTAGTTCTGGACCTCATGTACCCCTGGGTTCATACCCCTCTAGTTCTGGACCTCATGTACCCCTGGGTTCACCATACCCCTCTAGTCCTGGACCTCATGTACCCCTGGGTTCACCATACCCCTCTAGTCCTGGACCTCATGTACCCCTGGGTTCATACCCCTCTAGTTCTGGACCTCATGTACCCCTGGGTTCACCATACCCCTCTAGTCCTGGACCTCATATACCTCTGGGGTCATATCCCTCTAGTCCTGGACCTCATGTACCTCTGGGTTCATACCCCTCTAGTTCTGGACCTCATGTACCCCTGGGTTCATACCCCTCTAGTTCTGGACCTCATGTACCCCTGGGTTCACCATACCCCTCTAGTCCTGGACCTCATGTACCCCTGGGTTCACCATACCCCTCTAGTCCTGGACCTCATGTACCCCTGGGTTCACCATAACCCTCTAGTGCTGGACCTCATGTACCCCTGGGTTCACCATACCCCTCTGGTCCTGGACCTCATGTACCCCTGGGTTCACCATACCCCTCTGGTCCTGGACCTTATGAACCCCTGGGTTCACCCCTGGAACCCCCCCCCCCCCAGAAGCATAACATTCTATCTGCTTCTATAGAACTATTAAATCAACTGTTAGCCAGATGGACTGACCTTTATTTGAAGGTGCCTTGAGTGTATTAGAAATGTTATGTATTTGGATGTCTTGGAAACCACATACTGTTATGGCATATGGGCAGAGCGGGGTGTAACAGAGGATGTGATCTGGAACATTCCTTGAGAACCTCGAATGTAATTTCAGCAGCTGTCAACTCAGAGGCTTGTTGTTACAACTCTCCTAAACACAATATAACCTTCTGGTTAAATATACCTCAGGATCCAGGGTTGGGGAAACCGTGTCATTCTATTAGTCAATATAACCAATAGATCTAAAACACAGTCACATCCACAATTCATGCTTGAAGGGTAATGTTACATCAACCAGCATTTGTAATTTTTATTTCAAAATTCAACAATGTTTTCTTTTATTTATTTACTGCTATAGAGTAACAAGAACGTACACAGCATCCCAACAAAAATACAAATACAAAAAAACTGAAAAAGTTGGATGCATCAGTCCTTCTGGGAGATCGGTAGGTAGAGGAATGAAGAGAGGATTCCTGTGGTGGTGTCTGTTGAAGGTGTCTGTTCTAGGGGTGAACAGGCTGGGAGAAGGGCCCTGTCCAGAAGAAAATCCTGCCACCTCCACCTTAGACCCTTGTCTGAGAGGATCTGACTGGTGTAAGCAATATGGCCAAAACTCTACCTAGCCTATCAGAGGGCAAGGTACTATCAGCATACTGCATAAACCTATCAAATCTTCTCTGATCTCTACAAGTGTCTAGAGGTTAGGGGGGTTGTTCTGGACAGGGCCACGGAGACCAGGGGGAGACCAGAGGGAGGAGGCCTGTCTAAGTGAGGCTAAACCAGGGGGAGGAGGCCTGTCTAGGTGAGGATAAACCAGGGGGAGGAGGCCTGTCTAGGTGAGGATAAACCAGAGGGAGGAGGCCTGTCTAGGTGAGGATATCGTGGGCCTGCTGTTCCACCAACACAGCCATGTTCTTCACATCCCCACACCAGACGTCCAACCGGTCCTTCATGCCCTTGATCTGAAGAGGGACAGGGAAGAGAGTCAGGGTCAAAGGTTAACAGTCACAAGCTTTTCTATATCTCGAGGATGATTTCTATAGTTCAAAGCCACTTATTTTAACTACAACTAGGATTGGTCTCAATGTCTTATGTTACACAGGACATTATAGTAAAACAGAATATTCCCTGTTTCTGGTCCAAACCAGGAGTCATGTCCAGCCCCTGAGAACCAGTGTCTCATAGATTGATTATTATTCCTTGGCCCGTGAATATGAATGTGTTAAGGCGTATGTATTTACCTGCTGCAGGTCCAGTACTCGGGGCTGCACCCAGGTCATCTGAACCTTCTGGTCCACCTCATCAATGTTTCCTTTGATCAGACCCACAGACAGAGCCTTCATCACTAGCAGCTCCACCTGCAGAGGACAAGAACCACAATCAGACCCACAGACAGAGCCTTCATCACTAGCAGCTACACCTGCAGAGGACAAGAACCACAATCAGACCCACAGACAGAGCCTTCATCACTAGCAGCTCCACCTGCAGAGGACAAGAACCACAACCAGACCCACAGACAGAGCCTTCATCACTAGCAGCTCCACCTGCAGAGGACAAGAACCACAACCAGACCCACAGACAGAGCCTTCATCACTAGCAGCTCCACCTGCAGAGGACAAGAACCACAACCAGACCCACAGACAGAGCCTTCATCACTAGCAGCTCCACCTGCAGAGGACAAGAACCACAATCAGACCCACAGACAGAGCCTTCATCACTAGCAGCTCCACCTGCAGAGGACAAGAACCACAATCAGACCCACAGACAGAGCCTTCATCACTAGCAGCTCCACATGCAGGGGACAAGAACCACAATCAGACCCACAGAGCCTTCATCACTAGCAGCTCCACCTGCAGGGGACAAGAACCACAATCAGACCCACAGACAGAGCCTTCATCACTAGCAGCTCCACCTGCAGAGGACAAGAACCACAATCAGACCCACAGACAGAGCCTTCATCACTAGCAGCTCCACCTGCAGGGGACAAGAACCACAATCAGACCCACAGACAGAGCCTTCATCACTAGCAGCTCCACCTGCAGAGGACAAGAACCACAACCAGACCCACAGACAGAGCCTTCATCACTAGCAGCTCCACCTGCAGGGGACAAGAACCACAATCAGACCCACAGACAGAGCCTTCATCACTAGCAGCTCCACCTGCAGAGGACAAGAACCACAACCAGACCCACAGACAGAGCCTTCATCACTAGCAGCTCCACCTGCAGGGGACAAGAACCACAATCAGACCCACAGACAGAGCCTTCATCACTAGCAGCTCCACCTGCAGGGGACAAGAACCACAATCAGACCCACAGACAGAGCCTTCATCACTAGCAGCTCCACCTGCAGGGGACAAGAACCACAATCAGACCCAGAGACAGAGCCTTCATCACTAGCAGCTCCACCTGCAGGGGACAAGAACCACAATCAGACCCACAGACAGAGCCTTCATCACTAGCAGCTCCACCTGCAGAGGACAAGAACCACAATCAGACCCACAGACAGAGCCTTCATCACTAGCAGCTCCACCTGCAGAGGACAAGAACCACAATCAGACCCACAGACAGAGCCTTCATCACTAGCAGCTCCACCTGCAGGGGACAAGAACCACAACCAGACCCAGTCAGGAGGTTCAAACAGTTTACAATCAACTCTCCAGATAAACCCCAGTTGTCACCAACCCTGGTCTCCAGATAAACCCCGGTTGTCAGCAACCCTGGTCTCCAGATAAACCCCAGTTGTCAGCAACCCTGGTCTCCAGATAAACCCCAGTTGTCAACAACCCTGGTCTCCAGATAAACCCCAGTTGTCAGCAACCCTGGTCTCCAGATAAACCCCAGTTGTCAACAACCCTGGTCTCCAGATAAACCCCAGTTGTCAACAACCCTGGTCTCCAGATAAACCCCAGTTGTCACCAACCCTGGTCTCCAGATAAACCCCGGTTGTCAGCAACCCTGGTCTCCAGATAAACCCCGGTTGTCAGCAACCCTGGTCTCCAGATAAACCCCAGTTGTCAGCAACCCTGGTCTCCAGATAAACCCCAGTTGTCAGCAACCCTGGGCTCCAGATAAACCCCAGTTGTCAGCAACCCTGGGCTCCAGATAAACCCCAGTTGTCAGCAACCCTGGAGGCGGAGCTACAGGATGTGTAGGCCTATAGTTCCAGACAGTAAAGCACCGACTCAACTAAATGTTATTGTGCTGGGAAATCGCCTGTGGACCAGGTGACCACGGATACAGACCTATGTTTATTAGAAGCCTCCAGATATTAATGATTTGGTATAAGTGACATACGATTGGTGGATTGATGACCAACTGACCTCGTTCACGGGGATCTTGGCACTCTGTCCAATCTCATGGAAGGTCAGCTGTCTGTTGTTGGCGGGACGAGTGAACGTCATCTAGACGGAGGAGAGAAGAAGAGGTAGACACGTTAGGGCTGTTTGAGTGCATAATTTACATGTATCCTCGTCATTAAGCAGGCGCTGTAATCCACAGACTGACCAATCAGTGCATTCAACAGTAAGTTTGTAAAAGTCGGTAAAATTAGGTGTTGGAACCCAAAAAAAATCCTATTTTTTTTCGTTCTGAACCATTATTTTATATAGGTTTTTACATTTAGCTCGACATTAAATGACTTCACCAATCAGTGTGAACAGAGCAGCTTGCTATGGAACGGGGCAAACTATTGTTTACATGCATTGGACAGACAAGTGTAGGGCGCGAGAAGCGACTGAAATTTGGGCAGGTGGGGAGAGAGACGGTGGTGGAGGAGGCTTGAAGCGCTGGGCATCTTATGACATAACATTATCTGAATTACACCCAGAGAATTATACCTACAGAGGAGCGGCTTCTATGGAGGAACGTTGAATGTCTTTGAACTTCGGAGAGTTGGTTTAACGTTGGACCACAGCTAACTAGCTTGTGTGTACAGAGCGGCACCAGAAATACCAATTTAAAAAAATTAGTTTTACCATTTTGTAGTTAATACATCCAATGTGAAACGTGATAACTATAGTATCATTAATTAGCATTGAAAAATTGAAGCCATTCTTCTGAATCATGCCTGTAACCTCAGTAGGCTATAGTAGCCTATGCTTCAGAGGGGGGAGGGGCTACAGTAGCCTACACACTCACACACACTGGCAAAGATCATCTGACAGGCAGACACTGGAAGGCGTTTCTGAGTGACAGAGTGAGGGCTTCAGAAGAAGGGGGAGGGTCAGGCATACACTGGAAGAAGTTTCTGAGTGACAGAGGGAGGGCTTTGCATAGCCACTTTGTTGTGTTTTTGTGGGACTAGAAAAAATACACGAAATTTAAGGGAACGTTATTAACCGGTTCCCATGCTTTCAAAATATCTGTTCTGTTCCGGAACAGTATAGATCACTTTCGTTCTCGGTTCAGATTCTGTTCCTCTACAAATATGGCGTTATTTTTCAGTTTTCTGTTCCAACCCTTGGATAAAACAACCACATATCACATTCATTGTGAAAAGTAAAACCTTCCGTACTCAACCGTCAGTTCTCCTGCTCTATAAAACACACACACAGAGAGACAGAGAAGAGAACCCACCTCCATCACACACAGAGACAGAGAAGAGAACCCACCTCCATCACACACAGAGAGAGAGAGAAGAACCCACCTCCATCACACACAGCAGCTGAATCTTCTGCATCAGTTTGGATTCATTGGCTGCCAGGTCAGGCTGCAACACAGACACAGGTTGAAATGAGTTGTGTTTGTTGGCTAATGACAGGTGATTTCTAATCTTCTGTGAGTATTGTAACATTATTAACTTGCATGATCATTTTTAAAATCATAGCGCCTCAACAAAACCACGTCCATGTGTATAAACAACAACCCATTCTGGAAAGAGACAACAGGAGCTACAATAGATTTCGCTCTTTATTTCTTGCAGTGATAGTTTCCATAGATACATTCAACCGACTGTTGTAGGCCGTACTATAGCCAGTTGTGCTGGTTACCTGCGCTCCCCAGGCAGACTTGTAGGCCTGGAACTTCTCCACGTTGCCTCCGTTGAAGGCGTACAATGTGTCTATCAGCCACTGCTTGTCTGTGCTCCTTAGGGACTCCAGTACTGGGTGCATCAGCTAAAAACACAAGCAGAGGCAGGCTGTCAAACAAAGGCTGTCAAAGCCATCTGGTGCTTCGAAGGCAAAACTTGAGCCCAAACTTTTGTGGCTGTAGCTCAGCCAAAACTAGCTTTAAATGGCTGCTTGATGTTTATTATTGGATAGGCTAATATCTCACCAAATGGGAGGATAGCTCAAAAACACAACTATCATGAGGGTGGTGATGGGTACTTACCAGCTCTCCGAAGTTGTAAACTCCTTCTCCTAAGAGTCCAGCCAGACCCAGTGTGAAAGCCCTCTCCTGCTTCTCTGTCTCTGATGGATATAAAGACATCAGTTATGACAGCTAGTGAGTACTAGCATAAAGACCTCATCAGTTATGACAGCTAGTGAGTACTAGCATAAAGACCTCATCAGTTATGACAGCTAGTGAGTACTAGCATAAAGACCTCATCAGTTATGACAGCTAGTGAGTACTAGCATAAAGACCTCATCAGTTATGACAGCTAGTGAGTACTAGCATAAAGACCTCATCAGTTATGACAGCTAGTGAGTACTAGCATAAAGACCTCATCAGTTATGACAGCTACTGAGTACTAGCATAAAGACCTCATCAGTTATGACAGCTACTGAGTACTAGCATAAAGACCTCATCAGTTATGACAGCTACTGAGTACTAGCATAAAGACCTCATCAGTTATGACAGCTACTGAGTACTAGCATAAAGACCTCATCAGTTATGACAGCTACTGAGTACTAGCATAAAGACCTCATCAGTTATGACAGCTACTGAGTACTAGCATAAAGACCTCATCAGTTATGACAGCTACTGAGTACTAGCATAAAGACCTCATCAGTTATGACAGCTACTGAGTACTAGCATAAAGACCTCATCAGTTATGACAGCTACTGAGTACTAGCATAAAGACCTCATCAGTTATGACAGCTACTGAGTACTAGCATAAAGACCTCATCAGTTATGACAGCTACTGAGTACTAGCACACAAAAAACTAATAACGCCTTCAAACAATTGTAAAAAAAATAATATTGTGATTTAACCAACATTAAATTCTGCTGTATGATTTCAGTGCAACATACTGCCTTTGTACATTGTAAACAGATGTTACCTGGCAGGTCTTTGATGTCGACACAGCCGAGGTAGCGCAGAGCGTCCTTGTAGTAAGAGGCATGGTTCCCCACGATGCGGTAGTATTTGCTGGACAGGTCGTAGAATCTCCCGTGGACTGACGTCACACCCGGCAAGTTATTCAGCGTCTCCTCCACCTCCTCAATTAATATCTGCAGGACGGAAGGCAGGGTTTGCATACATATACACTGGATTGAAATGTACATACATGTACATCTGGCTACAGTAACCTACTGTATGCTTTTGATTACTGCCGTCTTGGGACAGGTCTCCATTGAGATGTTTGTTTTCCAGGTTTTTACCTACAAGTTACTGTATGCCCAGACAGTGTGTTACCTTTGTGGCTGGAAGGTCATTTATCTCCAGTTTTAGGGCTCCAATAGATGTCTTGCACAGAATGACCGACTCGTCGTTGCTCTTCACCTTCTCCTTAGTCTTCTCAAGGAAAGTGATAGCATCTTTAGGATCTGAAAAGGAGAACTTGGTTGATACATGCTGTATCTGAGTGGATTCAAGGTCAATTACTTAGCATCAGCGAAGAAGAAGGTGATAGGACTACAGACTGCATGTCACGACTGTGTTCTTACCTGTCTTTTGTCTGGCAACATACAGGATGATCTCCACCAGAGACAGGGGGTTGATTCTAGAAAAGACAGAGAGATGGAGAAAGAAAGGAAACAACTGAACGCCCAGAGATTAGACTCTCTGTGTTGTAATTCTAGCTACTATTCCAATTGTCAGAGAAGCAGTTATTACTGTAGGTTGGTGTTGGTCCTACCTGTGGTCAAAGTCACTGAGGAAGTTATCATACAGCTGTATGAGGCCATCTCCTGTGGCAAAGCAAGGGTCTTTTACAAAGTCTGTGAGCTTTAGGGTCAACTGATGCCACAACCTGTCAATGGAAAGACGAGGTATGGTTAGGTACTAGCATTACATGATGAATAAGAAACAATCCTGCACTGAATGGGGTTAGTGGCAAGCTGGTCAGATGTATTTAACCTTTATTTAACTAGGCAAGTCAGTTAAGAACAAATTCTTATTTACAATGACGGCCTAGGAACAGTGGGTTAACTGCCTTGTTCAGGGGCAGAACGACAGATTTTTACCTTGTCAGTTTGGGGATTCGATCTTGCAACCTTTCGTTTACTAGTCCAACGCTCTAACAATTAGTCTACCTGTCGATAGACGAAGGTAAAACGGAGACTATGAATACCTATGGCCTTGCAAGATTGCAAAATCAAAAGTCCCTAAACGCAAAAAAAAACTAACGTTAACTAGCTAACTAACTAACATTGGCTAATTAGCTAGCCTCCCTGTCTACTGAAGCATTTTAGCAACCGTTAACCGCATAGCATCAGGGACATGACTATCATAACAAAACATTTCGGGAACGTTAGTCACATGTTACGAATAAAACATATTTCATATGTTCCACTCTACAGAATTCACAGTTGGTGGATTGTTTGTGTGTCATTCATTGATGGTTGGTGTTTAGCTAGCTACTGTAGCATTAGCAAGCTAACTCCATGACTCAGCGCATGAATGCCATACAAAAGCTAACTAACGTAGACAGACGCTATCCTTACTTTTTGTTGTAAAACTCCTCTAGTGTGTGCCATTCCGATGCCATCTCCGGAGTTGAGCTCATGCTCTGTTGCGTTTTGAGGTACCCGGTAACATCTTTCATTGTCGCGGTAGGTTTGATTTAGATACCGAATGAGAAACGTGTTGACAACTTGTATCTATAATTTCTGTACCTAGCTAGCTAACTGTACAGCTAGCACCACAAGCAACGATTAGACGCAAAGAATCATGGGAGCTGAGTTGACACAGGAATGTCTACCGTAATGTTTCTAACAAATACGCGTTTACGTGTTTTACGTGTTTTTATTACCCCATATATTTTTTAGATGTAATCACGATAAGTGGTTTGATTACTCGATATTAGTGAACCAAACTGATATTTACAATGTATAAAATAATGGCCGTGAGCACTTATATTTAAATTGTTTATTCTAAACTGTAATATAATTTTACATATTTTACGGTATAATCAGATGTCGTCACGAGTTCAAAGGTAATCAGAGCAACAACAGACTACTGCAGCGGCTCACATTTGTTTTGAGCGAATGTTGTGATTTATGAAATGTAGCTAAAGATTATGAGAGTTATGCTATTGAAATGGTTCTTCTTGTGTAAAAACATGCGCTTAAACTGCCTGCTTCCAAAATGAAGACGCGGCTCTAGAAAAGCTACACATATACTGTGTATTTCTTGCAGCTAGCTATGACTTATTTAATGTCCTCCCCACTGGTCCACAAGTGCAGGTTATGTCTGTATCACACTATTACATCGAGTACAGCTAGATTCATCCAACTGAAACGTAAGTAAGAGCGTAAATATCTAATTGAAAGGAATTGTGATTTGAAAGCTTCTTTTGAGATTGATGTGAACATTGCATAGACCTACAGGTAATATGATGGATGAGGATAGTAGCTAGTTACTCAGTAACTTCACCACATGCATTACCTTCTCAGATCAACAGCAAAGAACATTATTCCTTGCTCCAAGGCAAAGGGATGTCCACGGTCTACGTCCAAGCCAAGACAGGACAGTCTGGTGGCCTGGGTTTCGAGGACTGTTCTGTAGAGGAGGAGTGGAGGGCTCCAAGCAGCAGACGCTAGAGGACCTCACTAAGAACATCAGAGGCAGACAGTATAAGAGGATCATAGTGATGGCCGGGGCTGGGATCAGCACACCTAGTGGTATCCCAGACTTCAGGTGACCACCGATATATTTTAAATGCTTGAGGTGCACTTGACCGGTGGGCAGGGTGCATTTTTGCACTTTTGGGATTACATTTACATTTAAGTCATTTAGCAGACACTCTTATCCAGAGCGGATGATTCCATTGGTTGCATTGTAGTGGACGAAAAAGGTAAATCAAATGCAACCTCAAGTATTTGGAAAGTGTTTGAGATTTTCAGTCAACCCATGTCAGGAAAACAATGAATGCACAGACTTTGTAGGAAACCTTTTTCTCCCTAATTTCCTTGGACAGGTCGCCTGGCAGTGGTCTCTATGACAACCTCCAGCAGTATAATCTTCCTTACGCAGAAGCCATCTTCGAGATCAACTTCTTCCATCACAACCCCAACCCTTTCTTTGCCCTGGCCAAAGAGCTGTACCCAGGCAACTACCAACCCAACCTCACACACTATTTCGTACGGCTCCTTCATGACAAGGGCCAGCTCCTCAGAATGTACACGCAGAATATCGACGGCCTGGAGAGACGTAAGTTCATCCACTAGTATGACCATATTGAAAAACAGTTCAGATAATACACACAGGAGCCTGTCATCTCTCTCTCTCTCTCTCACTCGCTGTGTTTCACTGTGTTTGTGACTCTAGTGGCAGGAATCCCCCCTGAGAAACTGGTGGAGGCACATGGCTCGTTTGCTACTGCTACCTGTACTGTGTGTCTCAGAGACTACAAGGGGGAGGAGCTACGTGTGAGTCGGTTAACTATCACACCATTCTCAGAGCATTTCCCCGTTATAACTTATTCATATTATTTTAACTTCAATCCATCTAGCTCTGATACTGTCATTTGTGAAAGTTTCTTAAAAGTTTGAAAGATAATAGTTTGATGCAGTGGCTTGTTGTTAAAATATATCTAGTTTTGATTTCCTGTATTCCTCCTGTGTGTTTGTCTGCTTCTCCGTCCCTGGTTTAGCCTGATATTATGAAGGGGACAGTCCCTAGGTGTCCCACTTGTAAGGGCGTGGTGAAGCCTGACATTGTCTTCTTTGGGGAGGAGCTACCTCCTCACTACTTCAGCTACCTGAAGGACTTTCCCCTGGCAGACCTCCTCATTATCATGGGTACCTCTCTGGAGGTGAGGAACACTGCTATTAATGTGTTTTTAAGATGTTATACACATGTTAATCAGCTGTTATTAAGCTGTTATTCACAGTTATAAACATGTTATAAACCAGTTATTAACACTCTATTCTCCTGTTATTCACCTGTCAATCAGGCAGGACAGGGTTTCACTCAGTAGTCCAGGGGTCTTATAAAAGATATCTCCGGTGTATATATATATAATTCATTTATTTACTGGAGACTTATAAAAGCATGTTGTTCCATGTCAATACACTAGGTGGAGCCCTTTGCCAGTCTGGCCGGAGCTGTGAGGGACTCTGTCCCTCGCCTGCTTATCAATAGAGACCTGGTGGGGCCCTTCGCTTGGGGGACCGCGCGACACAATGATGTGGCCCAGCTAGGGGATGTGGTTGGTGGGGTGCAGATGCTGGCTGATGCCCTGGGCTGGAACCACCAGCTGGAGGCTCTCATGGCTGCCAATGCTAAGAAGGTTGGTTATGGGAAATCATAGGATTTACACACGTGTCACGTACACATTTAACACACAAACACACCTAAACCCTGGGTTCTTTGCATTCACTGATTTTCAGAGCATTCAGAGACTTAATATATATCAGGGATTCTTCAGTCTGGACAATCTTTGTCCGGCAGGAAAAATGTATTTGTATAAAAAAATAAAAAATTGTTGCGTTATTTGACTTTAAATAATATTTATTTCAAAACTGTGATTCCTAAAAAATGTGTCTGGAGATTTGGTCGACTCAGTCCGATTTGTCTGAAATCCTAAATGAATCAGGAATGAGCAGGGACAGCTCTACCATAAGGACCCCTTATTCATGTCCTCATTACATGGAGTGCAACAAGGCCAGTCATGGTCTGGAAAGTTTTCAAATGTTGATAGAATTAAACAAACAATATTCAAATCACTATGGCCACAACCATAAACTGTCAACTCCATCTCCCTGATAGAATGTGAATTTTGGTTCAATTTTTTTTTATTTGAATGAGGTTTTAGAGTCATGAAGCACCTGAGGAAAAACTAAATTGCTACTTTGTATACCACTTGAATGAATAAACATGAAAAAAAAATGTAAACTCCATAAAACAAACTCCAGATTTTCATGTGACATCAATTCTGTTTGAAAAATCTGATAGATTGATGCTTTTATTGGCAATTTTTTAAATGAATAATTTTCTATATTTTACAAAATGTTTGTGTTGAACTTCTATTTTTAGAGGCAAAACTGTGTCTGTTTTGAGTATTTGTTGTCGACTACATCGGTGACTTGGCAACTCCGTCACAGATGGCTAACCCCCTTAAGATACGCAACTCCGTCACAGATGGCTAACCCCCTTAAGATACGCAACTCCGTCACAGATGGCTAACCCCTTAAGATACGTAACTCCGTCACAGATGGCTAACCCCTTAAGATACGCAACTCCGTCACAGATGGCTAACCCCCTTAAGATACGCAACTCCGTCACAGATGGCTAACCCCTTAAGATACGCAACTCCGTCACAGATGGCTAACCCCTTAAGATACGTAACTCCGTCACAGATGGCTAACCCCTTAAGATACGCAACTCCGTCACAGATGGCTAACCCCCTTAAGATACGCAACTCCGTCACAGATGGCTAACCCCTTAAGATACGCAACTCCGTCACAGATGGCTAACCCCCTTAAGATACGTAACTCCATCACAGATGGCTAACCCCCTTAAGATACGTAACTCCATCACAGATGGCTAACCCCTTAAGATACGCAACTCCGTCACAGATGGCTAACCCCCTTAAGATACGTAACTCCATCACAGATGGCTAACCCCCTTAAGATACGTAACTCCATCACAGATGGCTAACCCCTTAAGATACGTAACTCCGTCACAGATGGCTAACCCCCTTAAGATACGTAACTCCATCACAGATGGCTAACCCCCTAAAGATACGTAACTCCGTCACAGATGGCTAACCCCTTAAGATACGTAACTCCATCACAGATGGCTAACCCCCTTAAGATACGTAACTCCATCACAGATGGCTAACCCCCTTAAGATACGTAACTCCGTCACAGATGGCTAACCCCCTTAAGATACGTAACTCCATCACAGATGGCTAACCCCTAAAGATACGCAACTCCGTCACAGATGGCTAACCCCTAAAGATACGCAACTCCGTCACAGATGGCTAACCCCCTTAAGATACGTAACTCCGTCACAGATGGCTAACCCCCTTAAGATACGTAACTCCATCACAGATGGCTAACCCCCTAAAGATACGTAACTCCATCACAGATGGCTAACCCCCTAAAGATACGTAACTCCGTCACAGATGGCTAACCCCTTAAGATACGTAACTCCATCACAGATGGCTAACCCCTTAAGATACGTAACTCCATCACAGATGGCTAACCCCCTAAAGATACGTAACTCCGTCACAGATGGCTAACCCCCTTAAGATACGTAACTCCGTCACAGATGGCTAACCCCCTAAAGATACGTAACTCCGTCACAGATGGCTAACCCCCTTAAGATACGTAACTCCGTCACAGATGGCTAACCCCTTAAGATACGTAACTCCGTCACAGATGGCTAACCCCCTTAAGATACGTAACTCCATCACAGATGGCTAACCCCCTTAAGATACGTAACTCCGTCACAGATGGCTAACCCCCTTAAGATACGTAACTCCGTCACAGATGGCTAACCCCTTAAGATACGCAACTCCATCACAGATGGCTAACCCCTAAAGATACGTAACTCCGTCACAGATGGCTAACCCCTTAAGATACGCAACTCCGTCACAGATGGCTAACCCCCTTAAGATACGTAACTCCGTCACAGATGGCTAACCCCCTTAAGATACGCAACTCCGTCACAGATGGCTAACCCCTAAAGATACGTAACTCCGTCACAGATGGCTAACCCCCTAAAGATACGCAACTCCGTCACAGATGGCTAACCCCTTAAGATACGTAACTCCGTCACAGATGGGTAACCCCTAAAGATACGTAACTCCGTCACAGATGGCTAACCCCCTAAAGATACGCAACTCCGTCACAGATGGCTAACCCCCTTAAGATACGTAACTCCGTCACAGATGGCTAACCCCCTAAAGATACGTAACTCCGTCACAGATGGCTAACCCCCTAAAGATACGCAACTCCGTCACAGATGGCTAACCCCCTTAAGATACGTAACTCCGTCACAGATGGCTAACCCCCTAAAGATACGTAACTCCGTCACAGATGGCTAACCCCCTAAAGATACGTAACTCCGTCACAGATGGCTAACCCCCTAAAGATACGTAACTCCGTCACAGATGGCTAACCCCCTAAAGATACGTAACTCCGTCACAGATGGCTAACCCCCTAAAGATACGCAACTCCGTCACAGATGGCTAACCCCCTAAAGATACGTAACTCCGTCACAGATGGCTAACCCCCTTAAGATACGCAACTCCGTCACAGATGGCTAACCCCCTTAAGATACGTAACTCCGTCACAGATGGCTAACCCCCTTAAGATACGTAACTCCGTCACAGATGGCTAACCCCTAAAGATACGTAACTCCGTCACAGATGGCTAACCCCCTAAAGATACGTAACTCCGTCACAGATGGCTAACCCCCTAAAGATACGCAACTCCGTCACAGATGGCTAACCCCTTAAGATACGTAACTCCGTCACAGATGGCTAACCCCTAAAGATACGTAACTCCGTCACAGATGGCTAACCCCCTTAAGATACGTAACTCCGTCACAGATGGCTAACCCCCTTAAGATACGTACCTCCGTCACAGATGGCTAACCCCCTTAAGATACGTACCTCCGTCACAGATGGCTAACCCCCTAAAGATACGTACCTCCGTCACAGATGGCTAACCCCCTAAAGATACGCAACTCCGTCACAGATGGCTAACCCCCTAAAGATACGCAACTCCGTCACAGATGGCTAACCCCCTAAAGATACGTAACTCCGTCACAGATGGCTAACCCCTTAAGATACGCAACTCCGTCACAGATGGCTAACCCCTTAAGATACGTAACTCCGTCACAGATGGCTAACCCCTTAAGATACGCAACTCCGTCACAGATGGCTAACCCCCTTAAGATACGTAACTCCGTCACAGATGGCTAACCCCTTAAGATACGTAACTCCGTCACAGATGGCTAACCCCTAAAGATACGTAACTCCGTCACAGATGGCTAACCCCCTTAAGATACGTAACTCCGTCACAGATGGCTAACCCCCTTAAGATACGTACCTCCGTCACAGATGGCTAACCCCCTAAAGATACGCAACTCCGTCACAGATGGCTAACCCCCTTAAGATACGTAACTCCGTCACAGATGGCTAACCCCCTAAAGATACGTAACTCCGTCACAGATGGCTAACCCCCTAAAGATACGTAACTCCGTCACAGATGGCTAACCCCCTTAAGATACGTAACTCCATCACAGATGGCTAACCCCCTAAAGATACGCAACTCCGTCACAGATGGCTAACCCCCTAAAGATACGTAACTCCGTCACAGATGGCTAACCCCTTAAGATACGCAACTCCGTCACAGATGGCTAACCCCTTAAGATACGTAACTCCGTCACAGATGGCTAACCCCTTAAGATACGCAACTCCGTCACAGATGGCTAACCCCCTTAAGATACGTAACTCCGTCACAGATGGCTAACCCCTTAAGATACGCAACTCCGTCACAGATGGCTAACCCCCTTAAGATACGTAACTCCGTCACAGATGGCTAACCCCCTAAAGATACGCAACTCCGTCACAGATGGCTAACCCCCTTAAGATACGTAACTCCGTCACAGATGGCTAACCCCTTAAGATACGCAACTCCGTCACAGATGGCTAACCCCCTTAAGATACGTAACTCCGTCACAGATGGCTAACCCCCTAAAGATACGCAACTCCGTCACAGATGGCTAACCCCTTAAGATACGTAACTCCATCACAGATGGCTAACCCCCTTAAGATACGTAACTCCATCACAGATGGCTAACCCCCTTAAGATACGTAACTCCGTCACAGATGGCTAACCCCTTAAGATACGTAACTCCGTCACAGATGGCTAACCCCTTAAGATACGTAACTCCGTCACAGATGGCTAACCCCCTAAAGATACGTAACTCCGTCACAGATGGCTAACCCCCTTAAGATACGTAACTCCGTCACAGATGGCTAACCCCTTAAGATACGTAACTCCGTCACAGATGGCTAACCCCCTTAAGATACGTAACTCCATCACAGATGGCTAACCCCTTAAGATACGTAACTCCGTCACAGATGGCTAACCCCTTAAGATACGTAACTCCGTCACAGATGGCTAACCCCTTAAGATACGTAACTCCGTCACAGATGGCTAACCCCCTAAAGATACGTAACTCCGTCACAGATGGCTAACCCCCTTAAGATACGTAACTCCGTCACAGATGGCTAACCCCTTAAGATACGCAACTCCGTCACAGATGGCTAACCCCCTTAAGATACGCAACTCCGTCACAGATGGCTAACCCCTAAAGATACGTAACTCCGTCACAGATGGCTAACCCCCTTAAGATACGCAACTCCGTCACAGATGGCTAACCCCTAAAGATACGTAACTCCGTCACAGATGGCTAACCCCCTTAAGATACGTAACTCCGTCACAGATGGCTAACCCCTAAAGATACGTAACTCCGTCACAGATGGCTAACCCCCTTAAGATACGTAACTCCGTCACAGATGGCTAACCCCTAAAGATACGTAACTCCGTCACAGATGGCTAACCCCTAAAGATACGTAACTCCGTCACAGATGGCTAACCCCTTAAGATACGTAACTCCGTCACAGATGGCTAACCCCTTAAGATACGTAACTCCGTCACAGATGGCTAACCCCCTAAAGATACGTAACTCCGTCACAGATGGCTAACCCCCTTAAGATACGTAACTCCGTCACAGATGGCTAACCCCTTAAGATACGTAACTCCGTCACAGATGGCTAACCCCCTTAAGATACGTAACTCCATCACAGATGGCTAACCCCTTAAGATACGTAACTCCGTCACAGATGGCTAACCCCTTAAGATACGTAACTCCGTCACAGATGGCTAACCCCTTAAGATACGTAACTCCGTCACAGATGGCTAACCCCCTAAAGATACGTAACTCCGTCACAGATGGCTAACCCCCTTAAGATACGTAACTCCGTCACAGATGGCTAACCCCTTAAGATACGCAACTCCGTCACAGATGGCTAACCCCCTTAAGATACGCAACTCCGTCACAGATGGCTAACCCCTAAAGATACGTAACTCCGTCACAGATGGCTAACCCCCTTAAGATACGCAACTCCGTCACAGATGGCTAACCCCTAAAGATACGTAACTCCGTCACAGATGGCTAACCCCCTTAAGATACGTAACTCCGTCACAGATGGCTAACCCCTAAAGATACGTAACTCCGTCACAGATGGCTAACCCCCTTAAGATACGTAACTCCGTCACAGATGGCTAACCCCTAAAGATACGTAACTCCGTCACAGATGGCTAACCCCTAAAGATACGTAACTCCGTCACAGATGGCTAACCCCTTAAGATACGTAACTCCGTCACAGATGGCTAACCCCTTAAGATACGTAACTCCGTCACAGATGGCTAACCCCTAAAGATACGTAACTCCGTCACAGATGGCTAACCCCTAAAGATACGTAACTCCGTCACAGATGGCTAACCCCCTTAAGATACGTCGTTCTGCAACATATACTTCAACTATTGAAGTACTTACTGTGCAACACCTAAGAGATAATGTTTGTTTTATACATTTTGTTTTAGGTTCTGAATATAGAAAAACATACCAAAATACTAATGAAATTAGCCTGGAGTATTATATAGCGCTATAAAATAAAACAAAAGGAAGTTTGTCCCTTACATTAAATTCAAATCTACAATCTATGGAAAATAATGAACGACGTGGAAGGTGTGTTCACGGAGTGGAACTGACCTTTCACAGAGTTACATTATTTTCCAAAGAATGTATAGAATCTCGAGTCGATTATCCCTTTTATACCAAAGCTATAATTTTAACATATTTGCCGCTAGGAATGTGTTAATTTTCCGGTAGAAATATGTTCAACATCCACTGAAGTAGCTAGCGAGTTGACTAGACAGCTTCAGGAGTTGCCATGGTAACCAAACAGACTTGCTAGTTTAGCTAACCAAACCATCAGTCCTAGCTTGCCATTATGAAAATCGAATTCAACAATGGCAAAAATGTTTTCAATTGGACGTTTGCTTTCAAAAGCAGCTCAAACATAGAACATGTAAGAATGAACTATAGCCAATTTATTCTATCATGCAAATATACCGTGCGTTATAGGGAAATAATGCACACTCTCTAGAATGCCCTTCAAGCCAATCAGAAACAAGTATTCAACAATGCCCATGGTATAATTAAGCAATAAGGGTGTGGTATATGGCCAATATACCACGGCTAAGGGCCGGTCTTAGGCAGGAGACAACGCGGTGCCAGCCAATCAGCATTCAGATTGGCTGAATTCGGATTGGCTGAAAGCCATGGTATATCAGACCATATACCACGGATATGACAAAAAAGTTTATAATAGCAATAAGGCTCCTCTGGGGTTTGTGATATATGGCCAATGTACCACGGCTAAGGGCTGTGTCCAGGCACTCCGCGATGTGTCGTGCCTAAGAACAGCTCTTGAATAATCTAATGTTAGAATTAAACAATCAAGGCATTTAAACACTTGTTGAACAATAAACGTAAAAATGTAATGTATTTTAAGGTGTCTGACGGTCTTGACTATTAATTTGTAATATTAAGAAAAATATTTGTGAAAAAAGTTTATTTCCCCATCTTTCAAGAATCCCTGATGTATTATAATGTACGCCATTGAGCAGACATTTTCATCCAAAGTGACTAAGTCATGCGTGCATCCATTTTACATACGTGTGGTCCTGGGAATCGAGCAGCACTACCCTGGAGTTGCACTGAGCTACAAAGGACCACTTCAAAATATAAATTCAACCTCCACTATGTGGATCTTCTGCTTCTTTTTCTAATCCGCAGGCCACAGAGAAGGAGGAATGAGACGGTCAGTGTCTTTAAGATACCTTTCAGAATGCCTCACCGCTGCAGTCCACCTCAGTCCCCCTGCCTCATAGCTCAGGACTACAGCAGAGTGTCTACTCAGCAGAGAATCTATAATTTAAATGAACTCCAACAGACTTTGATCCACACACCGTACAATCAGCACAACACAGAGGCAGCAATGGTTTCCTGTCTGGCTTTTGGAGGAAGATATTTAGTACAAATTGGGAATGTATTGGGTTGGTTTAATAGATTATATTTATTAGTCTTCTGTGAAATGTGTAAATATCTTGAGATATTCTTTTATGCTTTTTATTCTGTCTCATGTACAGTTTTTGCAGTAAATAATTAGCATAAAGACCCGTACAGAGCTGGTTTTGTTGTCAATGTCATCGACCAGACCTGCAGACCATGATGCTGCTAATAATCTTGGCACTTCGAAACAAAATCAGCTACTCTGTTTTGTCAGTCACAAGAGATTATGCTGCTAATAAAGCTGAGCAACAATTGGAACTCTTAGTGTGTGTGTGTGTGTCCATGTGACCACCAGATGGAGCTAAAGTACAGTATTGTGAACTCCGTTCAGCCCTCTTGAACTCAAATAGGTCATTGATTCATTAAATGGAATTCAATCAATGCAGTTATACTTTGTTTAAGGTCAAATCCATTGACCTGTGAACTTCCTAATGGCTGCTGAAAGCCACAGGATGAGGACAATGGTAGATCTTCTATGGCTAACCGCCCTCTCCTCCCAACGTGCGTACACACACACACTAGATGGTCATACTATAGGACCCTTTGAAATGCCCTTCCACGGCTTCCACCCTGCTACACAGCCTTGACTACCTGTCACCCCCCCATCCTAATGTTAAATAACACCATTAATAATTGAACTTGTTTCTATACTGTCCTGACAGGTTTGCATCGAAGAGATGCACATTGGGTACGGAACATAATATAGCAGACGTCAGATTCTCTCAATAGTAGTAGGTGATTGGAGCGAGGCAATGAGAAACTTAACTAGCTGATAAATACCTCTAGATCGGTTAGTCGCACCACAGTGGATTCATTTCACTGACAGAAGTTGACATTTGTTCAGTCTTGATACAAAATATTGAACAGAAATGCAATGGTTCATTGGGTCAGTCTTAAACTTTGTACATACACTGCTGCCATCTAGTGGCCAAAATCTAAATTGCACCTGGGCTGGAATAATACGTTATGGCCATTCTCTTGCATTTTAAAGATGATGGTAAAAAATAATACAAAATATATATATATTTTTTGTATTATCAGATTTATATTCTCCTACATTCCTTTCACATTTCCACAAACTTCAAAGTGTTTCCTTTCAAATGGTACCAAGAATATGCATATCCTTGCTTCAGGGCCTGAGCTACAGGAAGTTAGATTTGGGTATGTCATTTTAGAAGAAAATTTTAAAAAGTGAGCGGATCCTTATTAATATGAATACGTATTATGTTCTAATCATACTGATTTTTAGCTTGGTCTGAATCTGTTTGACAGGCCTCTCTCTTCCTCGACTGTGAATCCCCCGCCACAGCCATTAGAATGAGTTTAATCTGTGTTGTAGTCCACAGTCGTTAGAATGAGTTTAATCTGTTGTACTCCGCAGCCATTAGAATGAGTTTAATCTGTGTTGTAGTCCACAGTCGTTAGAATGAGTTTAATCTGTTGTACTCCACAGCCATTAGAATGAGTTTAATCTGTGTTGTAATCCACAGCCGTTAGAATGAGTTTAATCTGTGTTGTAGTCCACAGTCGTTAGAATGAGTTTAATCTGTTGTACTCCACAGCCATTAGAATGAGTTTAATCTGTGTTGTAATCCACAGCCGTTAGAATGAGTTTAATCTGTTGTACTCCACAGCCATTAGAATGAGTTTAATCTCTGTTGTACTCCACAGCCATTAGATTGAGTTTAATCTATGTTGTAGCCCACAGCCATTACGTTATTGGCTGCTAACAGTATTGATTGTCACACATAATGAAGGTACTGATGTTGCCCTGCTCACTGAAACCCACGCCAACAGAAGACCTCAATCTGTTCTAATCAATAGAGATTGTGTGTCCATTTTGTGAGTTCTAATTGTATTTCTGCGTTGGTAGGCCCACCACCATCTCCTGTAGGGTGAAATGACACAGAGGCAGACAGAGACATGGAGCTGAAAGTAGAAACACAGAATCACTAGATGTGTAATAACTGACCCAGTGAAGGAGGATCATCCTGATGTAAACTACTACCAATACAATAATGTAATAACTGACCCAGTGAACTGCTACCAATATGATACAATAATGTAATAACTGACCCAGTGAAGGAGGATCATCCTGACGTAAACTACTACCAATACAATAATGTAATAACTGACCCAGCGAAGGAGGATCATCCTGACGTAAACTACTACCAATACAATAATGTAATAACTGACCCAGTGAAGGAGGATCATCCTGACGTAAACTACTACCAATATGATAGAATAATGTAATAACTGACCCAGTAAACTGCTACCAATATGATAGAATAATGTAATAACTGACCCAGTAAACTACTACCAATATGATACAATAATGTAATAACTGACCCAGTAAACTACTACTAATATGATGTAATAACTGACCCAGTAAACGGCTACCAATATGATAGAATAATGTAATAACTGACCCAGTAAACTACTACCAATATGATAGAATAATGTAATAACTGACCCAGTAAACTGCTACCAATATGATAGAATAATGTAATAACTGACCCAGTAAACTACTACCAATACGATGTAATAACTGACCCAGTGAAGGAGGATCATCCTGATGTAAACTACTACCAATACAATAATGTAATAACTGACCCAGTAAACTGCTACCAATATGATAAAATAATGTAAAAACTGACCCAGTAAACTACTACCAATACAATAATGTAATAACTGACCCAGTAAACTGCTACCAATATGATAGAATAATGTAAAAACTGACCCAGTAAACTACTACCAATACAATAATGTAATAACTGACCCAGTAAACTACTACCAATATGATAGAATAATGTAATGACTGACCCAGTAAACTACTACCAATATGATACAATAATGTAATAACTGACCCAGTAAACTGCTACCAATATGATAGAATAATGTAATAACTGACCCAGTAAACTACTACCAATACGATGTAATAACTGACCCAGTAAACTACTACCAATATGATAGAATCATGTAATAACTGACCCAGTAAACTACTACCAATACGATGTAATAACTGACCCAGTGAAGGAGGATCATCCTGATGTAAACTACTACCAATACAATAATGTAATAACTGACCCAGTAAACTGCTACCAATATGATAGAATAATGTAATAACTGACCCAGTAAACTACTACCAATACGATGTAATAACTGACCCAGTAAACTACTACCAATATGATAGAATAATGTAATAACTGACCCAGTAAACTGCTACCAATATGATAGAATAATGTAATAACTGACCCATTAAACTACTACCAATATGATACAATAATGTAATAACTGACCCAGTAAACTGCTACCAATATGATAGAATAATGTAATAACTGACCCAGTAAACTACTACCAATACGATGTAATAACTGGCCCAGTAAACTACTACCAATATGATAGAATCATGTAATAACTGACCCAGTAAACTACTACCAATACGATGTAATAACTGACCCAGTAAACTGCTACCAATATGATAGAATAATGTAATAACTGACCCAGTAAACTACTACCAATACAATAATGTAATAACTGACCCAGTAAACTACTACCAATGCAATAATGTAATAACTGACCCAGTAAACTACTACCAATACAATAATGCAATAACTGACCCAGTAAACTACTACCAATGCAATAATGTAATAACTGACCCAGTAAACTACTACCAATATGATAGAATAATGTAATAACTGACCCAGTAAACTACTACCAATACAATAATGTAATAACTGACCCAGTAAACTACTACCAATATGATAGAATAATGTAATAACTGACCCAGTAAACTACTACCAATACGATGTAATAACTGACCCAGTAAACTACTACCAATATGATAGAATAATGTAATAACTGACCCAGTAAACTACTACCAATATGATAGAATAATGTAATAACTGACCCAGTAAACTGCTACCAATATGATAGAATAATGTAATAACTGACCCAGTAAACTGCTACCAATATGATAGAATAATGTAATAACTGACCCAGTAAACTACTACCAATATGATAGAATAATGTAATAACTGACCCAGTAAACTGCTACCAATATGATAGAATAATGTAATAACTGACCCAGTAAACTACTACCAATACGATGTAATAACTGGCCCAGTAAACTACTACCAATATGATAGAATCATGTAATAACTGACCCAGTAAACTACTACCAATAAGATGTAATAACTGACCCAGTAAACTGCTACCAATATGATATAATAATGTAATAACTGACCCAGTAAACTACTACCAATACAATAATGTAATAACTGACCCAGTAAACTACTACCAATGCAATAATGTAATAACTGACCCAGTAAACTACTACCAATACAATAATGCAATAACTGACCCAGTAAACTACTACCAATGCAATAATGTAATAACTGACCCAGTAAACTACTACCAATATGATAGAATAATGTAATAACTGACCCAGTAAACTGCTACCAATATGATAGAATAATGTAATAACTGACCCAGTAAACTACTACCAATATGATAGAATAATGTAATAACTGACCCAGTAAACTACTACCAATATGATAGAATAATGTAATAACTGACCCAGTAAACTACTACCAATATGATGTAATATCTGACCCAGTAAACTACTACCAATATGATGTAATAACTGACCCAGTAAACTACTACCAATATAATAGAATAATGTAATAACTGACCCAGTAAACTACTACCAATACGATGTAATAACTGACCCAGTAAACTACTACCAATATGATAGAATAATGTAATAACTGACCCAGTAAACTACTACCAATACAATACAATAATGTAATAACTGACCCAGTAAACTACTACCAATAAAATAATGTAATAACTGACCCAGTAAACTACTACCAATACAATAGAATAATGTAATAACTGACCCAGTAAACTGCTACCAATACGATGTAATAACTGACCCAGTAAACTGCTACTAATATGATAGAATAATGTAATAACTTACCCAGTGAACTACTACCAATATGATGTAATAACTGACCCAGTAAACTACTACCAATATGATGTAATAACTGACCCAGTAAACTACTACCAATATGATAGAATAATGTAATTACTGACCCAGTAAACTACTACCAATACAATAATGTAATAACTGACCCAGTAAACTACTACCAATATGATAGAATAATGTAATAACTGACCCAGTAAACTACTACCAATATGATAGAATAATGTAATAACTGACCCAGTAAACTACTACCAATATGATAGAATAATGTAATAACTGACCCAGTAAACTACTACCAATACAATAATGTAATAACTGACCCAGTAAACTACTACCAATATGATAGAATAATGTAATAACTGACCCAGTAAACTGCTACCAATATGATAGAATAATGTAATAACTGACCCAGTAAACTGCTACCAATATGATAGAATAATGTAATAACTGACCCAGTAAACTACTACCAATATGATAGAATAATGTAATAACTGACCCAGTAAACTGCTACCAATATGATAGAATAATGTAATAACTGACCCAGTAAACTACTACCAATATGATAGAATAATGTAATAACTGACCCAGTAAACTACTACCAATATGATAGAATAATGTAATAACTGACCCAGTAAACTACTACCAATACAATAATGTAATAACTGACCCAGTAAACTACTACCAATATGATAGAATAATGTAATAACTGACCCAGTAAACTGCTACCAATATGATAGAATAATGTAATAACTGACCCAGTTGTGACGACCCTCCCACTCTGTCTGCCGGTTCGTGACACAGTAAACTACTACCAATACAATAATGTAATAACTGACCCAGTAGCATCCTGACATAAACTACTACCAATATGATAGAGTAGCATATACAGTTGAAGTCGGAAGTTTACATACACCTTAGCCAAATAGTTTTTCACAATTCCTGACATTTAATCCTAGTAAAGATTCCCTGTCTTAGGTCAGTTAATATCACCACTTTATTTTAAGAATGTAAAATGTCAGAATTATTTATTTCAGCTTTAATTTCTTTAATCACATTGGGTCAGAAGTGGGTCAGAAGTGGGTCAGAACACACTCAATTAGTATTTGGTAGCATTGCCTTTAAATGGTTTGACTTGGGTCAAACATTTCAGGTAGCCTTCCACAAGCTTCCCACAATAAGTTGGGTGAATTTTGGCCCATTGCTCCTGACAGAGCTGGTGTAACAGAGTCAGGTTTGTAGGCCTCCTTGCGCGCACACGCTTTTTCAGTTCTGCCCACAAATTTTCTATGGGATTAAGTGATGGTCACTCCGATACCTTGACTTTGTTGTCCTTAAGCCATTTTGCCACAACTTTGGAAGTATGCTTGGGGTACATTTCTCCAAAAAGTACGATCTTTGTCCCCATGTGCAGTTGCAAACCGTAGTCTGGCTATTTTATGGTGGTTTTGGAGCAGTGGCTTCTTCCTTGCTGAGCGGCCTTTGAGGTTATGTCGATATAGGACTCGTTTAACTGTGGATATAGATACTTTTGTACCTGTTTCCTCCAGCATCTTCACAAGGTCCTTTGCTGTTGCACTTTTCGCACCAAAGTAAGTTCATCTCTAGGAGACAGAACGCGTCTCCTTCCTGAACGGTATGACGGCTGCATGGTCCCATGGTGTTTATACTTGCGTACTATTGTTTGTACAGATGAACGTGGTACCTTCAGGCGTTTGGAAATTGCTCTCAAGGAAGAACCAGACTTGTGGAGGTCTACAATTTGTTTTCTGAGGTCTTGGCTGATTTCTTTAGATTTTCCCATGATGTCAAACAGAGGCACTGAGTTTGAAGGTAGGCCTTGAAATACATCCACTGGTACACCTCTAGTTTACTCAAATGATGTCAATTCGCTTATCAGACGCTTCCCAAGCCATGACATCATTTTCTGGAATTTTCCAAGCTGTTTAAAGGCACAGTCAACTTAGTGTATGTAAACTTCTGACCCACTGGAATTGTGATACAGTGAATTATAAGTGAAAGAATCTGTCTGTAAACAATTGTTGGAAACAAAAAATACTTATATCATGCACAAAGTAGATGTCCTAACCGACTTGCCAAAACTATAGTTTGTTAACAAGAAATTTGTGGATTGGTTGAAAACGAGTTTTATTGACTCCAACCTAAGTGTATGTAAACTTCTGACTTCAACTGTATTTGTCTGTCTGTTGTTGGAGGTACTGAAAAAATGTATTATTTCAGAGTTCTTTCAAGCATTGAATTATAGACTTGAATTACAAAATGGTGCCTTGTTCATACAAGTGAAAGTTGAGACTTTATATGAGTAGGAAAGTGAAACTGCAAAAACCCCCTCTTCATCTGGACCAGAAGGATGACAGACCAGTGGTCAACACCCCTCTTCACCTGGATCAGAAGGATGACAGACCAGTGGTCGACACCCCTCTTCATCTGGACCAGAAGGATGACAGACCAGTGGTCAACACTCCTCTTCATCTGGATCAGAAGGATGACAGACCAGTGGTCAACACTCCTCTTCATCTGGATCAGAAGGATGACAGACCAGTGGTCAACACCCCTCTTCACCTGGATCAGAAGGATGACAGACCAGTGGTCGACACCCCTCTTCATCTGGATCAGAAGGATGACAGACCAGTGGTCAACACCCCTCTTCATCTGGATCAGAAGGATGAGAGACCAGTGGTCAACACCCCTCTTCATCTGGATCAGAAGGATGAGAGACCAGTGGTCAACACCCCTCTACACCTGGATCAGAAGGATGACAGACCAGTGGTCAACACCCCTCTTCACCTGGATCAGAAGGATGACAGACCAGTAGTCAACACCCCTCTTCATCTGGATCAGAAGGATGACAGACCAGTGGTCAACACCCCTCTTCACCTGGATCAGAAGGATGACAGACCAGTGGTCAACACCCCTCTTCACCTGGATCAGAAGGATGACAGACCAGTGGTCAACACCCCTCTTCACCTGGATCAGAAGGATGACAGACCAGTGGTCGACACCCCTCTTCATCTGGATCAGAAGGATGACAGACCAGTGGTCGACACCCCTCTTCACCTGGATCAGAAGGATGACAGACCAGTGGTCGACACCCCTCTTCACCTGGATCAGAAGGATGACAGACCAGTGGTCGACACCCCTCTTCATCTGGATCAGAAGGATGACAGACAAGTGGTCGACACCCCTCTTCATCTGGATCAGAAGGATGACAGACCAGTGGTCGACACCCCTCTTCATCTGGATCAGAAGGATGACAGACCAGTGGTCGACACCCCTCTTCACCTGGATCAGAAGGATGACAGACCAGTGGTCAACGCCCCTCTTCATCTGGATCAGAAGGATGACAGACCAGTGGTCGACACCCCTCTTCATCTGGATCAGAAGGATGACAGACCAGTGGTCAACACCCCTCTTCACCTGGATCAGAAGGATGACAGACCAGTGGTCGACACCCCTCTTCATCTGGATCAGAAGGATGACAGACCAGTGGTCAACACTCCTCTTCATCTGGATCAGAAGGATGAGAGACCAGTGGTCGACACCCCTCTTCATCTGGATCAGAAGGATGACAGACCAGTGGTCAACACTCCTCTTCATCTGGATCAGAAGGATGACGGACCAGTGGTCGACACCCCTCTTCATCTGGATCAGAAGGATGACAGACCAGTTGTCGACACCCCTCTTCATCTGGATCAGAAGGATGACAGACCAGTGGTCAACACCCCTCTTCATCTGGATCAGAAGGATGAGAGACCAGTGGTCGACACCCCTCTTCATCTGGATCAGAAGGATGACAGACCAGTGGTCAACACCCCTCTTCACCTGGATCAGAAGGATGACAGACCAGTGGTCAACACCCCTCTTCATCTGGATCAGAAGGATGACAGACCAGTGGTCAACACCCCTCTTCATCTGGATCAGAAGGATGACGGACCAGTGGTCGACACCCCTCTTCATCTGGATCAGAAGGATGACAGACCAGTGGTCAACACTCCTCTTCATCTGGATCAGAAGGATGACAGACCAGTGGTCAACACTCCTCTTCATCTGGATCAGAAGGATGACGGGTCAATGGTCAAAACAAATGTACTGGAAGAGTGAATGTGTTTGTTTTCCTGTCAGACAGATTGGTCCTATGCTTCAGATGGTATATTTCATCTTAAAGTCCGTAGCATCAAAAAGGACCAAACACGCTTTGTCTCTGCCACTTTGATAATTGTTTGCTGCGTATGCAGAGAGCAAAGTAAAAGCACATGAGAGAGAGACAATACTGCATTATACAGACAGTATATACAGTATGAGGAGGTTGGGACTTCGTTAAAGCAGTATCTTGTAGTTTGGTGTATGGTGTCCATATTTGGACAGCCTCAGCGGGCGCCTATTCAGTTTAATGAAAGAGAGGGTATAGGCTTGCATACAGAGGAACACACTTAACACACAGGAGAAGAGCTTATTCAACCTGTTCATTATAGGGCTGGTTGCAGCAGCAGAGGAACACACTTAACACACAGGAGAAGAGCTTATTCAACCTGTTCATTATAGGGCTGGTTGCAGCAGCAGAGGAACACACTTAACACACAGGAGAAGAGCTTATTCAACCTGTTCATTATAGGGCTGGTTGCAGCAGCAGAGGAACACACTTAACACACAGGAGAAGAGCTTATTCAACCTGTTCATTATAGGGCTGGTTGCAGCAGCAGAGGAACACACTTAACACACAAGAAGAAGAGCTTATTCAACCTGTTCATTATAGGGCTGGTTGTTGGATGTTGATGATCAGTATTGATCAGTCATGTCAGGGGAAATCAGCCTCTACTCTGTTCGACTGCTATGTTCTAGTCTACTCTGTTCCACTCTAATCTGTTCTACTCTGTTCTACTCTGTTCTACTCTGTTCCACTCTAATCTGTTCCACTCTGTTCTACTCTGTTCTCCTCTACTCCACTCTGTTCCACTCTGTTCTACTCTGTTCCACTCTAATCTGTTCCACTCTGTTCCACTCTGTTCTACTCTGTTCTACTCTACTCTACTCTGTTCGACTGCTATGTTCTAGTCTACTCTATTCCACTCTAATCTGTTATACTCTGTTCTACTCTACTCTACTCTGTTCCACTCTGTTCTAGTCTAATCTGTTATACTCTGTTCTGTTCTGCTCTGCTCTGTTCTACTCAGTCCTGCTCTGCTCTGTTCTACTCAGTCCTGCTCTGCTCTATTCTACTCAGTCCTGCTCTGCTCTGTTCTACTCAGTCCTGCTCTGCTCTGTTCTACTCAGTCCTGCTCTGCTCTATTCTACTCAGTCCTGCTCTGTTCTGCAGATTCGGGTAGATACCATCCTCCTTTTAATACGAGCTTTTTACCCCCAGAAGTTATCAAAATTGTCAATGAATGTTCCACCCACAGAGCTGCAATAGTCTCGTAGCCAGTTATGGAGGGCATGAAGTCTGCTGAACCATTCAGTGCCACCATTTAGGGAGGGCAGAGGGACAGATATTATGGGGCGTTTGTTGGTGTCAAGTAGTGACCCAATCAGTTCTTTAAAATCCATCTTCAGCTGCTCTAAACTGCCCTTCATAATGTCACTCGACCCCACATGAACCATGACAGTATCAACCCCAGGTGACTGACTCACAGCCTCGGGAATCAACCTGGTGATATCCTGAACTTTGACCCCACATGAACCATGACAGTATCAACCCCAGGTGACTGACTCACAGCCTCGGGAATCAACCTGGTGATATCCTGAACTTTGACCCCACATGAACCATGACAGTATCAGCCACCAGGTGACTGACTCACAGCCTCGGGAATCAACCTGGTGATATCCTGAACTTTGACCCCACATGAACCATGCCAGTGTCAGCCCCCAGGTGACTGACTCACAGCCTCGGGAATCAACCTGGTGATATCCTGAACTTTGACCCCACATGAACCATGATAGTATCAGCCACCAGGTGACTGACTCACGGCCTCGGGAAGCAACCTGGTGATATCCTGAACTTTGACCCCACATGAACCAGGACAGTATCAGCCCCAGGTGACTGACTCACGGCCTCGGGAATCAACCTGGTGATATCCTGAACTTTAACCCCACATGAACCATGACAGTATCAGCCCCAGGTGACTGACTCACGGCCTCGGGAATCAACCTGGTGATATCCTGAACTTTGACCCCACATGAACCATGACAGTATCAGCCCCAGGTGACTGACTCACGGCCTCAGGAAGCAACCTGTTAATATCCTGAACTTTGACCCCACATGAACCATGACAGTATCAGCCCCCCCGGGAATCAACCTGCTGATATCCTGAACTTTGACCCCTCATGAACCTTGACAGTGTCAACCCCCAGGTGACTGACTCATGGCCTCGGGAATCAACCTGGTGATATCCTGAACTTTGACCCCACATGAACCATGACAGTATCAGCCCCAGGTGACTGACTCACGGCCTTGGGAAGCAACCTGGTGATATCCTGAACTTTGACCCCACATGAACCATGACAGTATCAGCCCCAGGTGACTGACTCACGGCCTCGGGAAGCAACCTGGTGATATCCACAAAGTCTTTGACCCCAGGTACAGATAAATACCTCACCATCGAACTCCCTGTCACAATAGCCAGAATGATCTGTCCTCTGCCGTGTCTCGATGCTGATTGCGAGGCCAGAGCCACCGTGCTCACCGGAGAAGAGGGCTGTTGAGACGCCGGCTGCGTGCAGGCCACGTCAGCCAAAGGGACAGAGCTCTGATCCAGAGAGCACGGCCCAGCGGAGGGGGGCCGCGGTGGTCCAGGCTGTGCCCAGGCAGTTGATTAACTAGGACAGGGAGAGGTAGCTGGAGGGACAGCCATGGAGGGAACACCCAAGTCCCCGGCAGAAGACAGCTGGTACAGGGGCTCAAAGCGATTTGAAAGTCTTACGTCCGGATGCGGGGGGAAATAAGCAGGCACGCCGAGAATAATTATTCTCCTTCTTTCTGGTTCCAACACACATCAGCCGACGTCACTAAGTGCTATATAGAAACCCAGCCTAAAACCCCAAACAGCAATGCAGATGTAGAAGCACGGTGGTTAGCGTCCAGTTACGCTCATCTGGAGTCGAGTTGAGCAGCCATTTTCTGGTTCAAGCTAGTAGAGGGGTGCAGTGTATACAGTGATCTGCTACTGGTATATAGTACCGGTACTCCCTGTATATAGTACCGGTACTCCCTGTATATAGTACCGGTACTCCTGTATATAGTACTGGTACTCCCTGTATATAGTACTGGTACTCCCTGTATAGAGTACTGGTACTCCTGTATAGAGTACTGGTACACCCTGTATATAGTACTGGTACTCCCTGTATATAATACTGGTACTGCCTGTATATAATACTGGTACTCCCTGTATATAGTACGGGTACTACCTGTATATAGTACTGGTACTCCCTGTATATAGTACTGGTACTGCCTGTATATAATACTGGTACTCCCTGTATATAGTACTGGTACTACCTGTATATAGTACTGGTACTCCCTGTATATAGTACTGGTACTCCCTGTATATAATACTGGTACTCCCTGTATATAGTACTGGCACTACCTGTATATAATACTGGTACTCCCTGTATATAGTACTGGTACTCCCTGTATATAGTACTGGTACTCCCTGTATATAATACTGGTACTGCCTGTATATAATACTGGTACTCCCTGTATATAGTACTGGTACTACCTGTATATAGTACTGGTACTCCCTGTATATAATACTGGTACTCCCTGTATATAATACTGGTACTACCTGTATATAGTACTGGTACTCCCTGTATATAATACTGGTACTCCCTGTATATAATACTGGTACTCCCTGTATATAGTACTGGTACTACCTGTATATAATACTGGTACTCCCTGTATATAGTACTGGTACTCCCTGTATATAGTACTGGTACTCCCTGTATATAGTACTGGTACTCCCTGTATATAATACTGGTACTACCTGTATATAGTACTGGTACTCCCTGTATATAGTACTGGTACTCCCTGTATATAGTACTGGTACTCCCTGTATATAATACTGGTACTGCCTGTATATAATACTGGTACTGCCTGTATATAATACTGGTACTCCCTGTATATAGTACTGGTACTCCCTGTATATAATACTGGTACTCCCTGTATATAATACTGGTACTCCCTGTATATAGTATTGGTACTCCCTGTATATAGTATTGGTACTCCCTGTATATAGTACTGGTACTCCCTGTATATAGTACTGGTACTCCCTGTATATAGTACTGGTACTCCCTGTATATAGTACTGGTACTCCCTGTATATAATACTGGTACTCCCTGTATATAGTACTGGTACTCCCTGTATATAGTACTGGTACTCCCTGTATATAGTACTGGTACTCCCTGTACATAGTACTGGTACTTCCTGTATATAGTACCGGTACTTCCTGTATATAGCTCCACGGTGATCTGGTACTCCCTGTATATAGTACTGGTACTCCCTGTATATAATACTGGTACTCCCTGTATATAGTACTGGTACTCCCTGTATATAGTACTGGTACTCCCTGTATATAGTACTGGTACTCCCTGTACATAGTACTGGTACTTCCTGTATATAGTACTGGTACTTCCTGTATATAGCTCCAGTGATCTGGTACTCCCTGTATAGAGTACTGGTTCTCCCTGTATATAGTACTGGTACTCCCTGTATATAGTGCTGGTACTCCCTGTACATAGTACTGGTACTCCCTGTACATAGTACTGGTACTTCCTGTATATAGTACTGGTACTTCCTGTATATAGCTCCACAGTGATCTGGTACTCCCTGTATATAGTACTGGTACTCCCTGTACATAGTACTGGTACCTCCTGTATATAGTACTGGTACTTCCTGTATATAGCTCCACAGTGATCTGGTACTCCCTGTATATAGTACTGGTACTCCCTGTATATAGTACTGGTACTCCCTGTACATAGTACTGGTACTTCCTGTATATAGTACTGGTACTTCCTGTATATAGCTCCACAGTGATCTGGTACTCCCTGTATATAGTACTGGTACTCCCTGTATATAGTACTGGTACTCCCTGTACATAGTACTGGTACTCCCTGTATATAGTACTGGTACTTCCTGTATATAGCTCCACATTGATCTGGTACTTCCTGTATATAGCTCCACAGTGATCTGGTACTGGTACTTCCTGTATATAGTACTGGTACTTCCTGTATATAACTCCACAGTGATCTGGTACTGGTACTTCCTGTATATAGTACTGGTACTTCCTGTATATAGTACTGGTACTTCCTGTATATAACTCCACAGTTATCTGGTACTGGTACTTCCTGTATATAGCACCATTCTTGTGTATTGTATTTTATTCCTCTTGTGTTACAATGTATTCCTTTTGTTTTTACTCTGCATCGTAAGGGAGGGCTCTGAAATGATGCATTTCACAGTAAAATCTGTTGTATTCAGTGCATGATAGTGCCCATAGGGCTGTGGTCAAACGGAGTGCACTATAAATAGGGGACATTTGGGATGCACTCTAACACCCTAACAAAGCGGAACTAAAAGGAATCCTTTCACCCAGATGAATAATACAACATTCCATTTCCAAGTCACAACGTCATGACTTGACGTCACCTGTCAATCAGAGATGAGTGACACTCAGCTGTCTGGTCCAGAGGGAAGCCCACTCATCCTCATTTAATCTTGATTAGCTTCTGTTGGATCATCGTCCCGCTCCACTTTACTGCTGAACAAACCGTGTGTTAATCTAACCGTGTAAATTGAATGACAACCGTTGTTCCCATCCACGTTTAAAGGCTCTCTCAACCTCAACAGATTGCCTTCCATCTGGTAACGTGGAGATATAGTGAATAAATAAAACTGTCGGCAGTTTCCAAGGGTCAACAAAAAATGTGATTTAAATCAAATTACATTTCATCGAGACTCTTAAAATGTGTACTCTCAACGGCCTCTTGAAGGTCAGAATTAAATCGTAACTTTTTTATTTAAAATTTAACCTGCAGGTTAAAAAAGCAAAAGGTTAACAAAACACGCTACATCTAGCCTGGTATTACCAGGCCGATTGACGTGTTCACGTTCATTCTATACGTGCAGTAAAACAGAATGGCGAACGTGTAAACGACGTCACGCTGTTTGCTTAGCGGGTACACACTTTCTCCCGATTCAGCCCGTACCTGGAACGAACTCGGGACCGTTGCCTTGCTAGCACACGTGACCGCCCTCCTGAACCGTTTTACCAGTCGGTGCCTCGCAAAAGAATCCAGCTATTCACTGGCGTAAGTGGGATCTGTTCAGGCTGAGGAGTACGTTTCACACATCCCCATGTGCAACACATTCAGTGACCAGGCTGGTTCCACCAGGCTATGCAACATCACCAGAGCTGACGTTTCTTATTTTGTTCGTTTTTTTGTTTTATATCCTTACTTGATTATACGACCAAGACACCTGTTTATAGGGAGAGAGCCTGGGACAGACCTGGGCACCTGGTTAGGGAGAGAGCCTGGGACAGACCAGGACACCTGGTTAGGGAGAGAGCCTGGGACAGACCAGGACACCTGGTTAGGGAGAGAGCCTGGGACAGATCTGGACACCTGGTTAGGGAGAGAGCCTGGGACAGACCTGGACACCTGGTTATAGGGAGAGAGCCTGGGACAGACCAGGACACCTGGTTAGGGAGAGAGCCTGGGACAGACCTGGACACCTGGTTAGGGAGAGATCCTGGGACAGACCTGGACACCTGGTTATAGGGAGAGATCCTGGGACAGACCTGGACACCTGGTTAGGGAGAGAGCCTGGGACAGACCTGGACACCTGGTTATAGGGAGAGAGCCTGGGACAGACCAGGACACCTGGTTAGGGAGAGAGCCTGGGACAGATCTGGACACCTGGTTAGGGAGAGAGCCTGGGACAGATCTGGACACCTGGTTAGGGAGAGAGCCTGGGACAGACCTGGACACCTGGTTAGGGAGAGAGCCTGGGACAGACCTGGACACCTGGTTATGGAGAGAGCCTGGGACAGACCTGGACACCTGGTTAGGGAGAGAGAGCCTGGAAGAGACCTGGACACCTGGTTAGGGAGAGATCCTGGGATAGACCTGGACACCTGGTTAGGGAGAGAGCCTGGGACAGACCTGGACACCTGGTTAGGGAGAGATCCTGGGACAGACCTGGACACCTGGTTAGGGAGAGAGCCTGGGACAGACCTGGACACCTGGTTATAGGGAGAGATCCTGGGACAGACCTGGACACCTGGTTAGGGAGAGATCCTGGGACAGACCTGGACACCTGTTTATAGGGAGAGAGCCTGGGACAGACCTGGACACCTGGTTATAGGGAGAGAGCCTGGGACAGACCTGGACACCTGGTTAGGGAGAGAGCCTGGGACAGACCTGGACACCTGGTTATAGGGAGAGATCCTGGGACAGACCTGGACACCTGGTTATAGGGAGAGATCCTGGGACAGACCTGGACACCTGGTTAGGGAGATAGAGGGATACACTGTTATCACTATCTCAGACTGTTATCAGAGCCCTGGGGGAACTCTGATTGAATCATATCCAGGAAATGATCCAGTTTGAACGTACATGAGAGAGCAGAGAGGTGGCTCAGCATGGCTAGGTGGCTGGTGGAGCAGAGAGAGCCTCCAAACCACTCAGCATGGCTAGGTGGCTGGTGGAGCAGAGAGAGCCTCCGAACCACTCAGCATGGCTAGGTGGCTGGTGGAGCAGAGAGCCTCCAAACCACTCAGCATGGCTAGGTGGCTGGTGGAGCAGAGAGAGCCTCCGAACCACTCAGCATGGCTAGGTGGCTGGTGGAGCAGAGAGCCTCCAAACCACTCAGCATGGCTAGGTGGCTGGTGGAGCAGAGAGAGCCTCCAAACCACTCAGCATGGCTAGGTGGCTGGTGGAGCAGAGAGCCTCCAAACCACTCAGCATGGCTAGGTGGCTGGTGGAGCAGAGAGAGCCTCCAAACCACTCAGCATGGCTAGGTGGCTGGTGGAGCAGAGAGAGCCTCCAAACCACTCAGCATGGCTAGGTGGCTGGTGGAGCAGAGAGAGCCTCCAAACCACTCAGCATGGCTAGGTGGCTGGTGGAGCAGAGAGAGCCTCCAAAACACTCAGCATGGCTGGGTGGCTGGTGGAGCAGAGAGCCTCCAAACCACTCAGCATGGCTAGGTGGCTGGTGGTGCAGAGAGAGCCTCCAAACCACTCAGCATGGCTAGGTGGCTGGTGGGGCAGAGAGAGCCTCCAAACCACTCAGCATGGCTAGGTGACTGGTGGAGCAGAGAGAGCCTCCAAAACACTCAACATGGCTAGGTGGCTGGTGGTGCAGAGAGAGCCTCCAAACCACTCAGCATGGCTAGGTGGCTGGTGGTGCAGAGAGAGCCTCCAAACCACTCAGCATGGCTAGGTGACTGGTGGAGCAGAGAGAGCCTCCAAAACACTCAACATGGCTAGGTGGCTGGTGGAGCAGAGAGAGCCTCCAAAACACTCAACATGGCTAGGTGGCTGGTGGTGCAGAGAGAGCCTCCAAAACACTCAACATGGCTAGGTGGCTGGTGGTGCAGAGAGAGCCTCCAAACCACTCAGCATGGCTAGGTGGCTGGTGGAGCAGAGAGAGCCTCCAAAACACTCAGCATGGCTAGGTGGCTGGTGGAGCAGAGAGAGCCTCCAAACCACTCAGCATGGCTAGGTGGCTGGTGGAGCAGAGAGAGCCTCCAAAACACTCAGCATGGCTAGGTGGCTGGTGGAGCAGAGAGAGCCTCCGAACCACTCAGCATGGCTAGGTGGCTGGTGGTGCAGAGAGAGCCTCCAAAACACTCAGCATGGCTAGGTGGCTGGTGGGGCAGAGAGAGCCTCCAAACCACTCAGCATGGCTAGGTGGCTGGTGGAGCAGAGAGAGCCTCCAAAACACTCAACATGGCTAGGTGGCTGGTGGTGCAGAGAGAGCCTCCAAAACACTCAGCATGGCTAGGTGGCTGGTGGAGCAGAGAGAGCCTCCGAACCACTCAGCATGGCTAGGTGGCTGGTGGTGCAGAGAGAGCCTCCAAAACACTCAGCATGGCTAGGTGGCTGGTGGGGCAGAGAGAGCCTCCAAACCACTCAGCATGGCTAGGTGGCTGGTGGAGCAGAGAGAGCCTCCAAAACACTCAACATGGCTAGGTGGCTGGTGGTGCAGAGAGAGCCTCCAAAACACTCAGCATGGCTAGGTGGCTGGTGGAGCAGAGAGAGCCTCCGAACCACTCAGCATGGCTAGGTGGCTGGTGGTGCAGAGAGAGCCTCCAAAACACTCAGCATGGCTAGGTGGCTGGTGGGGCAGAGAGAGCCTCCAAACCACTCAGCATGGCTAGGTGGCTGGTGGAGCAGAGAGAGCCTCCAAACCACTCAGCGTGGCTGGTGGTGCTGGGTGACGATCATGATAGTGTGTCATCACGTCTCTCTCTTGCATTATGTACGTCATCAAAATGGTCACATTGCTATCTCTCTCAATTCAATTCTCTCTCTCTCTCTCTTCTCTCTCAGTAAATCATGTCACCACCTGCAGTTGGATCGCTGATGTTCCCAGAGTTTCTCATGGTTTCATCTGTCCTTGTTGCCACCTCTCTGTCTCTCTGTCTCTCTGCCTGAGTGTTTAAATTGCTCTCTAAACTACTAGCCACAGAACTGGGAGAAAAGGCACTGTAGAATTCTCCTCATTTTCCTCAGCCACTTTGTCTGACTGACTGAAAGTCATTTAAATGTAAAGTACATTCTGCCAAGTTTAGATAGATAGATAGTTTATTTAGCTGGGAAAGCTGATGTGTTGATATATAGACCTAGTTCTTTTTCTGTGTGCATTTGTATAATCAACCATCTAAGTTGTTGTTTCTGCAAGGAGTTTTAGCTGAAATACTGGTGTTATTGCTGATACTGATGTGAGAACAAGTCATTGCTTTTACAAAGAGGTGTCTTTTTTTATTGGAAAGCGTTCCACATAAAACGTGGATATGGTAAACAGTAGGCACTGTCAATGACCCGACAAAACACACTGCTGTTACAGGCAGATACAGTCAAAGTATTGGCTTCAGTTAAAATGGCAAAAAACAATATTACAACAAACTTTTCTTTTTTAAACAACAACATTTGAGTGGATTTGTATATGAGGTTCCAGGCTATAGCTTTAGTATTATACATACTGTATGAGTGGATTTGTATATGAGGTTCCAGGCTATAGCTTTAGTATTATACATACTGTATGAGTGGATTTGTATATGAGGTTCCAGGCTATAGCTTTAGTATTATACATACTGTATGAGTGGATTTGTATACGAGGTTCCAGGCTATAGCTTTAGTATTATACATACTGTATGAATGCAGTCATTGATTAGCTTCTGTTCTTCTTAATGCTGTCTTTAAGCTAAATAACTTCAGATTCAAGGTGTATTCACAGGGCTGTAATAACACTATCGTAATACTGTTATAATGCTAGTATTAAGCCTCATACCACACCTGTAATAAACAATATTAAGGAATACCGGGCGTGCTCGTTTGGCATCGCCCCGGTGTCCAGGATGGTTAGAGATGTTACTTTAGAACAATTGGTATGGTCTCAAATGTGCCAACTCATGCCCACCCACGAGATAAACACTCATATACCCATATCTCAGTGGCATGACTATGGGGTTGAGGCGGCAGGTAGACTAGTGGTTAGAGCGTTGGGTCAGTAACCTAAAGGTTGCTGGATCGAATCCCCGAGCTGTTAACTGCCTTGTTCAGGGGCAAGACCTTGTCCCCGAGCTGACACTGTTCCCCGGTAGGCCGTCATTGTAAATAAGAATGTGTTGTTAACTGACTTGCCGAGTTAAATAACGGTTCCATTAAAACATAGTCCTGCCCTTTGTAACCTCCTCCAGGAGATCTACAGGGGGAGCTTTTACTCCATCCCTGCTGAATCAGCTAATCAAGGTCATCTGTTTAGGGTAGGGTTGGAGCAAAAACCTGCTCACTAAGTAGCTGTCCAGGAGGAGGGTTGGCCACCCCAGAGCAATAGATACAGATGTAGCCCTGGGCCATCCCCAGACAATTAAGAAAGTCAAACCAAAATCCAATTCCACATTCTCCTCACTGAAAAGCATTGAAGATAATTGGACATTTTTTGTGTACCTTCTGAATTGACCCTAACCCTGGCCCTTAGAAATGCCTGTGCAGTAGTATACGCCTTCTGTGAGAGTACGGTTAGAGCTACCATTGTCCCTCCGGTGTGGGGCTGATGTCAGCAGCAGCTGAATGAGTGGAGGGACTTCTTGAAGAACTTCCTGAACTCCGTGTTGAAGACCGTGTAGATAATGGGGTTGAGGGCGCTGTTGACGTAGCCCAGCCAGGTGACGGTGCTTATCAGGGCCTGTGGGATGTAGCAGGTAGCACACAGGGCCCGCGTGGTGTGGACGACGAAGAACGGGGTCCAGCAGAACAGGAAGCAACCTGAGGGGAAGAGGAGGAGGAGGAGGAGGAGGAGAGGTTAGGGGACTGTTCTGATAAATGGATCCATTAATTGATTCACGGATGATTGATTGATCAGATGAGGTGACTTTACCTCCTTACTATGTAAGAGCATTGAGAATCTGGAAAATATCCCATCAATTATGAATTAATCAACTTATATCTACGTACTGTAGGTATTTATCTACATACCGTAGGTCTTTATCTACGAACTGTAGGTCTTTATCTACGAACTGTAGGTCTTTATCTATGTACTGTAGGTCTTTATCTACATACTGTAGGTCTTTATCTACGTACTGTAGGTCTTTATCTACATACCGTAGGTCTATCTACATACCGTAGGTCTTTATCTACATACCGTAGGTCTTTATCTACATACCGTAGGTCTTTATCTACGTACTGTAGGTCTATCTACCTACTGTAGGTCTTTATCTACATACTGTAGGTATTTATCTACATACCGTAGGTCTATCTACATACCGTAGGTCTATCTACATACCGTAGGTCTTTATCTACATACCGTAGGTCTTTATCTACGTACTGTAGGTCTATCTACCTACTGTAGGTCTTTATCTACGTACTGTAGGTCTTTATCTACATACTGTAGGTCTTTATCTATGTACTGTAGGTCTTTATCTACATACTGTAGGTCTTTATCTACCTACTGTAGGTCTTTATCTACATACTGTAGGTCTTTATCTATGTACTGTAGGTCTTTATCTACATACTGTATCTCTTTATCTTCATACTGTAGGTCTTTATCTACATACCGTAGGTCTTTATCTACATACTGTAGGTCTTTATCTACATACTGTAGGTCTTTATCTACATACTGTAGGTCTTTATCTACATACTGTAGGTCTTTATCTTCATACTGTAGGTCTTTATCTACATACTGTAGGTCTTTATCTACATACTGTAGGTCTTTATCTACCTACTGTAGGTCTTTATCTACATACTGTAGGTCTTTATCTACGCACTGTAGGTCTTTATCTACCTACTGTAGGTCTTTATCTACGTACTGTAGGTCTTTATCTACGTACTGTAGGTCTTTATCTACCTACCGTAGGTCTTTATCTACGTACTGTAGGTCTTTATCTACATACTGTAGGTCTTTATCTACCTACTGTAGGTCTTTATCTACGTACTGTAGGTCTTTATCTACATACTGTAGGTCTTTATCTACCTACTGTAGGTCTTTATCTACATACTGTAGGTATTTATCTACCTACTGTAGGTCTTTATCTACATACTGTAGGTCTTTATCTACATACTGTAGGTCTTTATCTACATACTGTAGGTATTTATCTACATACTGTAGGTCTTTATCTACATACTGTAGGTATTTATCTACCTACTGTAGGTCTTTATCTACATACTGTAGGTATTTATCTACATACTGTAGGTCTTTATCTACGTACTGTAGGTATTTATCTACATACTGTAGGTCTTTATCTACATACTGTAGGTCTTTATCTTCATACTGTAGGTCTTTATCTATGTACTGTAGGTCTTTATCTACATACTGTAGGTCTTTATCTATGTACTGTAGGTCTTTATCTTCATACTGTAGGTCTTTATCTATGTACTGTAGGTCTTTATCTACGTACTGTAGGTCTTTATCTACGTACTGTAGGTCTTTATCTACATACTGTAGGTCTTTATCTACATACTGTAGGTCTTTATCTACGTACTGTAGGTCTTTATCTACGTACTGTAGGTCTTTATCTACGTACTGTAGGTCTTTATCTTCATACTGTAGGTCTTTATCTATGTACTGTAGGTCTTTATCTACCTACTGTAGGTCTTTATCTTCATACTGTAGGTCTATCTACCTACTGTAGGTCTTTATCTACGTACTGTAGGTCTTTATCTACGTACTGTAGGTCTTTATCTACCTACCTTAGGTCTTTATCTACATACTGTAGGTCTTTATCTACGTACTGTAGGTCTTTATCTACGTACTGTAGGTCTTTATCTACGTACTGTAGGTCTTTATCTACCTACTGTAGGTCTTTATCTACGTACTGTAGGTCTTTATCTACGTACTGTAGGTCTTTATCTACGTACTGTAGGTCTTTATCTTCATACTGTAGGTCTTTATCTATGTACTGTAGGTCTTTATCTACCTACTGTAGGTCTTTATCTTCATACTGTAGGTCTATCTACCTACTGTAGGTCTTTATCTACGTACTGTAGGTCTTTATCTACCTACCGTAGGTCTTTATCTACATACCGTAGGTCTTTATCTACGTACTGTAGGTCTTTATCTACATACTGTAGGTCTTTATCTACGTACTGTAGGTCTTTATCTACATACTGTAGGTCTTTATCTATGTACTGTAGGTCTATCTACCTACTGTAGGTCTTTATCTACGTACTGTAGGTCTTTATCTACCTACTGTAGGTCTTTATCTACCTACTGTAGGTCTTTATCTTCATACTGTAGGTCTTTATCTACATACTGTATCTCTTTATCTACATACTGTAGGTCTTTATCTTCATACTGTAGGTCTTTATCTACATACTGTAGGTATTTATCTACATACTGTAGGTCTTTATCTACCTACTGTAGGTCTTTATCTACGTACTGTAGGTCTTTATCTACATACTGTAGGTATTTATCTACATACCGTAGGTCTTTACCTACTGTAGGTCTTTATCTACCTACTGTAGGTCTTTATCTACATACTGTAGGTCTTTATCTACGTACTGTAGGTCTTTATCTACATACTGTAGGTCTTTATCTACATACTGTAGGTCTTTATCTTCATACTGTAGGTCTTTATCTACATACTGTATCTCTTTATCTACATACTGTAGGTCTTTATCTACGTACTGTAGGTCTTTATCTTCATACTGTAGGTCTTTATCTACATACTGTATCTCTTTATCTACATACTGTAGGTCTTTATCTACGTACTGTAGGTCTTTATCTACCTACTGTAGGTCTTTATCTACATACTGTAGGTCTTTATCTACATACTGTAGGTCTTTATCTATGTACTGTAGGTCTTTATCTACATACTGTAGGTCTTTATCTACCTACTGTAGGTCTTTATCTACCTACTGTAGGTCTTTATCTACATACTGTAGGTCTTTATCTATGTACTGTAGGTCTTTATCTACATACTGTAGGTCTTTATCTTCATACTGTAGGTCTTTATCTATGTACTGTAGGTCTTTATCTACATACTGTAGGTCTTTATCTACCTACTGTAGGTCTTTATCTACGTACTGTAGGTCTTTATCTTCATACTGTAGGTCTTTATCTACGTACTGTAGGTCTTTATCTTCATACTGTAGGTCTTTATCTATGTACTGTAGGTCTTTATCTACCTACTGTAGGTCTTTATCTTCATACTGTAGGTCTATCTACCTACTGTAGGTCTTTATCTACGTACTGTAGGTCTTTATCTACGTACTGTAGGTCTTTATCTACCTACTGTAGGTCTTTATCTATGTACTGTAGGTCTTTATCTACGTACTGTAGGTCTTTATCTACGTACTGTAGGTCTTTATCTACGTACTGTAGGTCTTTATCTATGTACTGTAGGTCTTTATCTACGTACTGTAGGTCTTTATCTACGTACTGTAGGTCTTTATCTTCATACTGTAGGTCTATCTACCTACTGTAGGTCTTTATCTACGTACTGTAGGTCTTTATCTACCTACCGTAGGTCTTTATCTACATACCGTAGGTCTTTATCTACGTACTGTAGGTCTTTATCTACATACTGTAGGTCTTTATCTACGTACTGTAGGTCTTTATCTACATACTGTAGGTCTTTATCTATGTACTGTAGGTCTTTATCTATGTACTGTAGGTCTTTATCTACCTACTGTAGGTCTTTATCTACGTACTGTAGGTCTTTATCTACCTACTGTAGGTCTTTATCTACCTACTGTAGGTCTTTATCTTCATACTGTAGGTCTTTATCTACATACTGTATCTCTTTATCTACATACTGTAGGTCTTTATCTTCATACTGTAGGTCTTTATCTACATACTGTAGGTATTTATCTACATACTGTAGGTCTTTATCTACCTACTGTAGGTCTTTATCTACGTACTGTAGGTCTTTATCTACATACTGTAGGTATTTATCTACATACCGTAGGTCTTTACCTACTGTAGGTCTTTATCTACCTACTGTAGGTCTTTATCTACATACTGTAGGTCTTTATCTACGTACTGTAGGTCTTTATCTACATACTGTAGGTCTTTATCTACATACTGTAGGTCTTTATCTACATACTGTAGGTCTTTATCTACGTACTGTAGGTCTTTATCTTCATACTGTAGGTCTTTATCTACATACCGTAGGTCTTTATCTACGTACTGTAGGTCTTTATCTTCATACTGTAGGTCTTTATCTACGTACTGTAGGTCTTTATCTACATACTGTAGGTCTTTATCTACGTACTGTAGGTATTTATCTACGTACTGTAGGTCTTTATCTTCATACTGTAGGTCTTTATCTACATACCGTAGGTCTTTATCTACGTACTGTAGGTCTTTATCTTCATACTGTAGGTCTTTATCTACATACTGTAGGTCTTTATCTACATACTGTAGGTCTTTATCTTCATACTGTAGGTCTTTATCTACATACTGTATCTCTTTATCTAGATACTGTAGGTCTTTATCTACATAGTGTATCTCTTTATCTACATACTGTAGGTCTTTATCTACATACTGTATCTCTTTATCTACATACTGTATCTCTTTATCTACGTACTGTAGGTCTTTATCTACATACTGTAGGTCTTTATCTACATACTGTAGGTCTTTATCTACCTACTGTAGGTCTTTATCTACATACTGTAGGTCTTTATCTACGTACTGTAGGTCTTTATCTTCATACTGTAGGTCTTTATCTACATACTGTATCTCTTTATCTACATACTGTAGGTCTTTATCTACATACTGTAGGTCTTTATCTACATACTGTATCTCTTTATCTACATACTGTATCTCTTTATCTATGTACTGTAGGTCTTTATCTACATACTGTAGGTCTTTATCTTCATACTGTAGGTCTTTATCTACATACTGTATCTCTTTATCTACATACTGTAGGTCTTTATCTACATACTGTATCTCTTTATCTATGTACTGTAGGTCTTTATCTACATACTGTAGGTCTTTATCTACATACTGTAGGTCTTTATCTACATACTGTAGGTCTTTATTTACATACTGTATCTCTTTATCTATGTACTGTAGGTCTTTATCTACCTACTGTAGGTCTTTATCTACATACTGTATCTCTTTATCTACATACTGTATCTCTTTATCTACATACTGTAGGTCTTTATCTTCATACTGTATCTCTTTATCTACCTACTGTAGGTCTTTATCTACGTACTGTAGGTCTATCTACATACTGTATCTCTTTATCTACATACTGTATCTCTTTATCTACCTACTGTAGGTCTTTATCTTCATACTGTAGGTCTTTATCTACATACTGTAGGTCTTTATCTACCTACAGTGCCACTTAATATAATGTATATGTATATACTGTACTCTATCATCTACTGCATCTTGCCATCTTTATGTAATACATGTATCGCTAGCCACTTTAAACTATGCCACTTTTATGTTTACATACCCGACATTACTCATCTCATGTGTATATACTGTACTCGATACCATCTACTGCATCTTGCCTATGCCGTTCTGTACCATCACTTATTCATATATCTTTATGTCCATATTCTTTATCCCTTTACACTTGTGTGTATAAGGTAGTAGTTGTGGAATTGTTAGGTTAGATTACTCGTTAGGTTATTACTGCATTGTCGGAACTAGAAGCACAAGCATTTCGCTACACTCGCATTAACATCTGCTAACCATGTGTATGTGACAAATAAAATGTGATTTGATTTGATTTGATACTGTAGCCCTTTATAACCGCTGTTACCAAGACCAAGCAGAAGCTGAATCAAAGTGGTGTAAAATCTCCCGACAATCACCAGACTTTACTGTACCACTGCCAACCCCAGTTGATCTGATAAGTAAAGCACAGCCAATCTAATATGTCATTCTTATTGCTATTTAATGGAGACTCAAGGAACATTAACCAGCAGTTTAACCTTCACACATTTTTTACAATTATTTTATATTCTCCTTTTGCCCCTGAAGCAGAAAACACTCCATTTTATAAAGTGGCATGTTGACATTTTACAAAGACCGACGCACACTAATGCGAGAGAGAGAGAACTCATTCGGTGGAAAGTATTTGTTAATATCTTTTTCCAACCGTGAGAAGGTAAGTAAGTGTATAGCGGTTGATCATTTAATGTTGCCACGGGGTTAGCAACCCAAACTATTTATTCACACGCACGCAATCAATTCACAACGACACCTCAGCGGCTGGGTAACACTCATTTACACTGCCTAGACCCTGTCAACATTAATACGGGGGAATCCCAAATAGCACCCTATTCCTGGTCAAAAGTAGTGCACTATGTAGGGAATAGGGTGCCATTTGGGACGAACCCCCCAAAAAGCGTTTACAATATGGAGATTGGAGTGAGAAAATTGAGCAGCATGGCTGATGTCCTTGTAGATTAGAAACCTGCCTGCCTCTCTGGTGAGGTGAATAATGCAGGAATGTTGATGGGATTGCTATAAATACTCAGTCAAGCGCTTGGAGGTCGGGGTGGAGTAGCGATACAGATTAGGGTTGCACACTAAACTGTACCCTATTCCCTATGTAGTGCACTACTTTTGACTAGAGCCGTCATAAACCTCTGGACAAAAGTGGTGCACTAAATAGGGAATAGGCTGCCAGGTAGTACCAGCTCCTGAACAGGGAAGCTCTTCCTCCCTCTGGAACTGACACTGCAACCTAATAAGCTTAGTTTACCTCTACAGCTGGGAATCAGAGCTTCCCTGACCAGACACTTGATCAAGACCAACCAACCACCTACAGCTGGGAATCAGAGCTTCCCTGACCAGACACTTAAGACCCACCAACCACCTACAGCTGGGAATCAGAGCTTCCCTGGACAGACACTTGATCAAGACCAACCAACCACCTACAGCTGTGAATCAGAGCTTCCCTGGACAGACACTTAATCAAGACCAACCAACCACCTACAGCTGGGAATCAGAGCTTCCCTGGACAGACACTTGATCAAGACCAACCAACCACCTACAGCTGTGAATCAGAGCTTCCCTGGACAGACATTTAAGACCAACCAACCACCTACAGCTGGGAATCAGAGCTTCCCTGACCAGACACTTAAGACCCACCAACCACCTACAGCTGGGAATCAGAGCTTCCCTGGACAGACACTTAATCAAGACCCACCAACCACCTACAGCTGTGAATCAGAGCTTCCCTGGACAGACACTTAATCAAGACCCACCAACCACCTACAGCTGTGAATCAGAGCTTCCCTGGACAGACACTTAATCAAGACCCACCAACCACCTACAGCTGGGAATCAGAGCTTCCCTGGACAGACACTTAATCAAGACCCACCAACCACTTACAGCTGTGAATCAGAGCTTCCCTGGACAGACACTTAATCAAGACCCACCAACCACCTACAGCTGGGAATAAGAGCTTCCCTGACCAGACACTTAATCAAGACCCACCAACCACCTACAGCTGGGAATCAGAGCTTCCCTGGACAGACACTTGATCAAGACCAACCAACCACCTACAGCTGGGAATCAGAGCTTCCCTGTCCAGACACTTGATCAAGACTCACCAACCACCTACAGCTGGGAATCAGAGCTTCCCTGGACAGACACTTGATCAAGACCCACCAACCACCTACAGCTGTGAATCAGAGCTTCCCTGGACAGACATTTAAGACCAACCAACCACCTACAGCTGGGAATCAGAGCTTCCCTGACCAGACACTTGATCAAGACCCACCAACCACCTACAGCTGTGAATCAGAGCTTCCCTGACCAGACACTTAATCAAGACCCACCAACCACCTACAGCTGTGAATCAGAGCTTCCCTGGACAGACACTTAATCAAGACCAACCAACGACCTACAGCTGTGAATCAGAGCTTCCCTGGACAGACACGTAATCAAGGGGCAACTGACAGGAGATAGAAGCCATTTGTCTGGAGTGTCTCCATCGTCTCCGTGCGTCATGTGATTTAATTGGTTGGGTGTTCATTGGACGAGGCACTGAATATAAACCTCAACTCTCTGGGAGGTGGAGAGACTTTACTCTTAAGAGACAGCCTGTCTTCATCTGGAGAGACTTTACTCTTAAGGGACAGCCTGTCTTCATCTGCATGCATAAACGGGGTTGGCGTTAGGAGGGGTGATCATTTTAATATCGATGTGGACCCCCCCCCACAAGTCAAACACTTTGATGTCAGGCACCTCCGAGATATGTTGGGCACCCCCTAGAGATTATGAGCACCCCCCTAGAACGTCCCAAAATGTCAGTTAAATTAACCTTCATAAATGTTTCCAATTTCCACTGGGTAATTTGAACCCTGCTTGCCAGTCCCTATCTAATCCGGAGCACCCCTGGAAGAAATTAAAATAGGATTGTGTGCTCCTCGATTGAGCTTCCTTATTGACCTTCCACATAAAGCAATCAAAATATCAACATTGGTCCAGAAAACCTTATTTATTTCACCTCCAAGAGCGTATTTCATTTAGCGAATGTGGAGAACAATTACAGTCAACAAATGCTTTTTACAAATTGGAAACAGAAAATTGTCCGTCCTTTAACCCTTTGATAGAATAAGTGTTGTTGCCAAAGAGGAAAAAGAGAGGATGTCTGTCTGTCTGTCTAGTAGGAGAGGATCTGTCCTGTCTGTCTGTCTGTCTGTCTCTGTCTGTCTGTCTGTCTGTCTGTCTGTCTAGTAGGAGAGGGTCTGATGTATGTCTGTCTGTCTGTCTGTCTGTCTGTCTGTCTGTCTGTCTGTCTGTCTGTCTGTCTGTCTGTCCTGTCTGTCTGTCTGTCTGTCTGTCTGTCTGTCTGTCTGTCTGTCTGTCTGTCTGTCTGTCTGTCTGTCTGTCTGTCTGTCTGTCTGTCTGTCTGTCTGTCTGTCTGTCTGTCTGTCTGTCTGTCTGTCTGTCTGTCTGTCTGTCTGTCTGTCTGTCTGTCTGTCTGTCTGTCTGTCTGTCTGTCTGTCTGTCTGTCTGTCTGTCTGTCTGTCTGTCTGTCTGTCTGTCTGTCTGTCTGTCTGTCTGTCTGTCTGTCTGTCTGTCTGTCTGTCTGTCTGTCTGTCTGTCTGTCTGTCTGTCTGTCTGTCTGTCTGTCTGTCTGTCTGTCTGTCTGTCTGTCTGTCTGTCTGTCTGTCTGTCTGTCTGTCTGTCTGTCTGTGTGGGAGAGGATCTGATGTGTCTGTCTGTCTGTCTGTCTAGTAGGAGAGGATGGGATGTCTGTCTGTCTGTCTGTGTGGGAGAGGATCTGATGTCTGTCTGCCTGTCTGTCTAGTAGGAGAGGATCGGATGTCTGTCTGTCTGTCTGTCTGTCTGTCTGTCTGTCTGTCTGTCTGTCTGTCTGTCTGTCTGTCTGTCTGTCTGTCTGTCTGTCTAGTAGGAGAGGATCTGATGTCTGTCTGTCTGTCTGTCTAGTAGGAGAGGGTATGATGTGTCTGTCTGTCTCTCTGTCTGTCTGTGTAGGAGAGGATCTGATGTCTGTCTGTCTAGTAGGAGAGGATCTGATGTCTGTCTGTCTAGTAGGAGAGGATCTGATGTGTCTGTCTCTCTGTCTGTTGAGTATAAGCTAAATGCTTCTCATTCTTTTCCCCTCTTATGCTCCCAACTTTCCGTGTAGGAATCACTACCCTCAGTGACATCTTAATATCTACCCTCAATGTAAAGAACAAGACCAACACGAACGTCGGCAGTGCACAGCCTCGTCTCTGACCACAGAACAGCCACATTTTTCTGTTCATTTCCCAACTATTTGACATGTTGAATCGCCCACCGTTCATCGCCACCCAGCCGGTGATCTACTGAGTGGAGAGGGCCGACATTGGTGTTGGTCTGTGTCGTCTTCAACAGGAAACCACCCTCACTGACTGCCTGGTGTTATGAGGGACAGCCTGTCGTGTCCACAGCAGCGGGCCCTGCGTGGTAAACTGTGTTTCCTGCTAATACTAATTGATGTGACGCTCTGAGTGTTACCTGATACCAACTGCATCCTGGGACACGATGATCAAATGAAGGATCAACTTCAATTCAAAGTCATCTGGAAAAACCCCTGATCTGTAAACAGCAACGTTCCTTTATTTCTTACTTAAAAACCCTGATCTGTGAACAGCAACGTTCCTTTATTTCTTACTTAAAAACCCTGTTAGAAACGCAGATGGGCTTTTCACCCTGCTGAACCAAACCAAGCTGTACAGAGCTGACCTGATTACGCATATCACAATCATCCTTTCTGGAACTTTGATGAAAATATCCACATTATGTTTGGCTTGGGCATGTTAGTGTGAAATGACTATCTGTTTTAAACGAGTCACCACCCACATGGTCTCCCACGTAGATTACCAAAGACAGTAGAACATCCGTCAGTCTGGCTGTGTCGCTGGAGACTAATGAAGACATTTAACTCTCCTCAACACTTCCATCTGGTTCTGCTCATTAGTTGAAGCCGTGAATGACTCAGTAGGCACCTCTATACTTAAACCTGTGGTCATGTGTGTTGTGGGGTAAGACGATCCAAAGTGGTACATATTGATTGGATTTAAGGCTTTAAGCTGAACTTAGTCAGGTAGAGAACGGCAGACTAAAGTCACACTTCTGATAGGTCTACAGACCTTCTGTCAGACCTAGCATCTGATGACTACAGACCTTCTGTTAGACCTAGCATCTGATGACTACAGACCTTCTATTAGACCTAGCATCTGATGACTACAGACCTTCTGTCTAACAGACCTTCTGTCAGACCTAGCATCTGATGACTACAGACCTTCTGTCAGACCTAGCATCTGATGACTACAGACCTTCTGTTAGACCTAGCATCTGATGACTACAGACCTTCTGTCAGACCTAGCATCTGATGACTACAGACCTTCTGTTAGACCTAGCATCTGATGACTACAGACCTTCTGTTAGACCTAGCATCTGATGACTACAGACCTTCTGTCAGACCTAGCATCTGATAACTACAGACCTTCTGTTAGACCTAGCATCTGATGACTACAGACCTTCTGTTAGACCTAGCATCTGATGACTACAGACCTTCTGTCAGACCTAGCATCTGATGACTACAGACCTTCTGTCTAACAGACCTTCTGTCAGACCTAGCATCTGCTGACTACAGACCTTCTGTTAGACCTAGCATCTGATAACTACAGACCTTCTGTTAGACCTAGCATCTGATGACTACAGACCTTCTGTTAGACCTAGCATCTGATGACTACAGACCTTCTGTCAGACCTAGCATCTGATGACTGCAGACCTTCTGTCTAACAGACCTTCTGTCAGACCTAGCATCTGATGACTACAGACCTTCTGTCAGACCTAGCATCTGATGACTACAGACCTTCTGTTAGACCTAGCATCTGATGACTACAGACCTTCTGTTAGACCTAGCATCTGATGACTACAGACCTTCTGTTAGACCTAGCATCTGATGACTACAGACCTTCTGTCAGACCTAGCATCTGATAACTACAGACCTTCTGTTAGACCTAGCATCTGATGACTACAGACCTTCTGTTAGACCTAGCATCTGATGACTACAGACCTTCTGTTAGACCTAGCATCTGATGACTACAGACCTTCTGTTAGACCTAGCATCTGATGACTACAGACCTTCTGCTAGACCTAGCATCTGATAACTACAGACCTTCTGTTAGACCTAGCATCTGATGACTACAGACCTTCTGTCAGACCTAGCATCTGATGACTACAGACCTTCTATTAGACCTAGCATCTGATGACTACAGACCTTCTATTAGACCTAGCATCTGATGACTACAGACCTTGTTAGACCTAGCATCTGATGACTACAGACCTTCTGTCAGACCTAGCATCTGATGACTACAGACCTTCACCTTAGTTATGTTGCCTGGCTGCAACACAGGGAAGTCTACAGGACCCTACATGATAAAGTGTAGTCCCTCGTCATCAGTTTCTCCGATAAGATGCTACTGATAATCCAAGGGCTTTCCTAATTTGGGTTTAGTAAATACCACAGCCTCCAATGTATATTAGCTATTGGCTGGGTTTGATGACCTTTGGTATGATTTGATTAGTAAATGTTTTTAACGTGTTTAACCATTTAGTCGTGTTGCTTGACGACAACATGTCGTTGCTTATCATTACTTATCATTAACTTTTCATTATTGATAAGTGCATAATCATTTAGCATCTGCTGTCAACAGTGTAGCATTCTCCTAACAAGCTGTGCATCTGCTGTCAACAGTGTAGCATTCTCCTAACACGCTGTGTATCTGCTGTCAACAGTGTAGCATTCTCCTAACAAGCTGTGTATCTGCTGTCAATACTGTAGCATTCTCCTAACAAGCTGTGTATCTGCTGTTAACACTGTAGCATTCTCCTAACAAGCTGTGTATTTGCTGTCAATACTGTAGCATTCTCATAACAAGCTGTGTATCTGCTGTCAACAGTGTAGCATTCTCATAACAAGCTGTGTATCTGCTGTCAATACTGTAGCATTCTCCTAACAAGCTGTGTATCTGCTGTCAACACTGTAGCATTCTCCTAACAAGCTGTGTATCTGCTGTCAACAGTGTAGCATTCTCCTAACAAGCTGTGCATCTGCTGTCAACAGTGTAGCATTCTCCTAACACGCTGTGTATCTGCTGTCAACAGTGTAGCATTCTCCTAACAAGCTGTGTATCTGCTGTCAATACTGTAGCATTCTCCTAACAAGCTGTGTATCTGCTGTCAACACTGTAGCATTCTCCTAACAAGCTGTGTATCTGCTGTCAATACTGTAGCATTCTCATAACAAGCTGTGTATCTGCTGTCAACAGTGCAGCATTCTCCTAACAGGCTGTGTATCTGCTGTCAACAGTGCAGCATTCTCCTAACAAGCTGTGTATCTGCTGTTAACAGTGTAGCATTCTCCTAACAAGCTGTGTATCTGCTGTCAACACTGTAGCATTCTCCTAACAAGCTGTGTATCTGCTGTCAATACTGTAGCATTCTCCTAACAGCTGTGTATCTGCTGTCAACAGTGTAGCATTCTGTATTGTCTTAACAAGCTGTGTATCTGCTGTTAACACTGTATCATTCTGTATTGTCTTAACAGGCTGTGTATCTGCTGTTAACACTGTAGCATTCTGCATTCTCCTAACAAGCTGTGTATCTGCTGTTAACACTGTAGCATTCTGTATTCTCCTAACAAGCTGTGTATCTGCTGTTAACACTGTAGCATTCTGTATTGTCTTAACAGGCTGTGTATCTGCTGTTAACACTGTAGCATTCTGCATTCTCCTAACAAGCTGTGTATCTGCTGTCAACACTGTAGCATTCTGTATTGTCCTAACAGGCTGTGTATCGGCTGTTAACACTGTAGCATTCTGCATTCTCCTAACAAGCTGTGTATCTGCTGTCAACACTGTATCATTCTGTATTCTCCTAACAAGCTGTGTATCTGCTATCAACACTGTAGCATTCTGTATTCTCCTAACAAGCTGTGTATCTGCTGTCAACACTGTAGCATTCTGTATTCTCCTAAAAAGCTGTGTATCTGCTGTCAACACTGTAGTATTCTGTATTCTCCTAACAAGCTGTGTATCTGCTGTCAACACTGTAGCATTCTGTATTCTCCTAACAAGCTGTGTATCTGCTGTCAACACTGTAGCATTCTGTATTCTCCTAACAGGCTGTGTATCTGCTGTTAACACTGTAGCATTCTCCTAACAGGCTGTGTATCTGCTGTCAACACTGTAGCATTCTCATCATTGTACATTAGAAAGGTTGTTTCTTCCATTAAATCATTTAAATATAAAAGTAGCTCATGGCAGGAGGCACACCACACTTACAGTTCTACCTAAAAAGGTTATTTGGTTGTCCTCTTCCAAGCAGAACCCTTTGGGTTCCATGTAGAACCCTTTTCCACAGAGGGTTCTACCCAGAACCCAAAAAGGTTCTTCAAAAGCGTTCTCCTATTAGGACAGCCAAATAACCTCTTTTGAAAGCTTTTTTTTTTTTTAAGTGTGAACCAGTTCATTATGACAGATCAGGAAGCCATGAGAGCACTGCAGGACACAGCACCTTTTTATAGAAGGATTTTATTTTTCTCTCACCGATGAAGATGAAGGATGTGCCACCAGCATCCACCACTCAAACATAGTGCATGTTTCATCAAAAATGCACCTCATCAGCCTGACACTGAGAAAATGACTCAACCACCTCAAATTATTCATGAATGATGATGCTGTGGCCCAAAAAAAAGTGAATAACTCCAGAAATGAGAGATAGAGAATCCCCCCCTTAGGTATATCACTGCATCATTTCCATTTAGACCGTTAGGGCCCCTTCATCAATTTCCAGGTCAGTGTGAGTCCAGAGAGGCCCGAAACACAATACTCTCCCAGTGGACCAAACTGGTTCAAATAAGAGAATCACATCATTTCCATTTAGACCGTTAGGGCCCCTTCATCAATTTCCAGGTCAGTGTGAGTCCAGAGAGGCCCGAAACACAATACTCTCCCAGTGGACCAAACTGGTTCAAATAAGAGAATCACATCATTTCCATTTAGACCGTTAGGGCCCCTTAATCAATTTCCAGGTCAGTGTGAGTCCAGAGAGGCCCGAAACACAATACTCTCCCAGTGGACCAAACTGGTTCAAATAAGAGAATCACATCATTTCCATTTAGACCGTTAGGGCCCCTTAATCAATTTCCAGGTCAGTGTGAGTCCAGAGAGGCCCGAAACACAATACTCTCCCAGTGGACCAAACTGGTTCAAATAAGAGAATGACATCATTTCAACCAGCGTGGCCTGCTGGGTATTTAATCCTTTTCATCACTTCATCTCATGACTGAACATTTCTATCAATTTCCAGGTCCTGGTTTGATGAACATTATCATCCATTTAATAAGCAGGTCAGTGAATCAGAAGCTGGAAACACAATACTTTCATCCTGTTTTAAATGTAGCCTGTCATTATAACTGGAGAACCGGTTCCCAGGACTATCTGATAGTGACTGTCTAGTCTAGCTTTTAATCCTCCTTGCACAAAGGCGGAGGTAGCGGTCCTGCTGCTGGGTTGTTGCCCTCCTACGGCCTCCTCCACGTCTCCTGATGTACTGGCCTGTCTCCTGGTAGCGCCTCCATGCTCTGGACACTACGCTGACAGACACAGCAAACCTTCTTGCCACAGCTCGCATTGATGTGCCATCCTGGATGAGCTGCACTACCTGAGCCACTTGTGTGGGTTGTAGACTCCGTCTCATGCTACCACTAGAGTGAGAGCACCGCCAGCATTCAAAAGTGACCAAAACATCAGCCAGGAAGCATAGGAACTGAGAAGTGGTCTGTGGTCACCACCTGCAGAATCACTCCTTTATTGGGGGTGTCTTGCTAATTGCCTATAATTTCCACCTTTTGTCTATTCCATTTGCACAACAGCATGTGAAATTTATTGTCAATCAGTGTTGCTTCCTAAGTGGACAGTTTTATTTCACAGAAGTGTGATTGACTTGGAGTTACATTGTGTTGTTTAAGTGTTCCCTTTATTTTTTTGAGCAGTGTATATATATTTATTTTTTATTTAAGCCTTTGGAGAAAGCAATGTGTGCTTTGAGGCCGGCCATAAGGGGTTTATACAGTATGTGCCCAAAACATGTATTTGACCCAGGTCTGATCACGACCAGTCAGAACATACCCTATGAGCCCTCAATAGAAAAGAGAAAGGGGGGAAGCAGAGATGGGGACTTGAGTCAGTCACAAAGACCTTGAAACTTGATTCTGACTCATAGCACTCTGACTCTGAAGTTTGAAGGAAACCTTTGTAAGTTTTTTGACAGGTTTGAGGGGAACTTATTAGTTTTGACAAGTCAGGGGAGCCTTTGTGAGTTTTTGACAACTTTTTGACAAGTCTGTAACTTTAATCTGTGGCACTTACCCACCACAACAGGAAGAACCCTCATGGCCTTCCTCTCCCTGCCGTTGATCTTGGCTCGCTTTCTCTTCTGCGGTGGCTTCTGCTGGTAGGCGATGGACGGCACGGAGCTGATCCTCTCCCTGTACGCCGAGGGGAACGGGGGGCAGTCCGGCTGCAGATAGTCATCGGTATCCTCCAGCCCCAGCCGGGCCTGAGCCAGGTCCCTTTCGATGATCCTGGGCAGGGGCATGGGCAGCGGCCCGGGGATGGTCCCTGAGGTTGGCATGGCGGAGGCTGCGGCTGCATGCTGAAGCTTCCTACATGTCTGGATGCTGTTCCTCAGCTTGGCCTTGCGCGCCTCCTCCCACCTCTTCAGGCCCTGGAACATGCCGAAGTAGAGGAGGAGCATGATGGGGCAGGGGATGAAGAAGGAGCAGACAGAGGAGTAGACCACGTAGTTGTCATCTTCCAGCTTACACTCGGTGGGGTCCCGCTGGGGGATGTTGTTGATACCCAACATGACGGGGGAGGCCACGGCCAGGGCTATGAGCCAGGTGCCTGACAGCAGGATGATCTGACGCTGGTCAACGTGCTTCCTGTTGTAGTTCAGAGGGATTGACACAGCAATGAACCTGGGGGAGAGAGAGGGAATTACATTTACATTGAATGAACTACAGGACAAAATACAAAACCCTCCAACCCAAAAAGGCCTGTGGGGTTGATGGTATCCTCAATGAAATGATGAAATATACAGACCACAAACTCAATTTGGCTATTGTTAAACTCTTTAACATCATCCTCAGCTCTGGCATCTCCCCCAATATTTGGAACCAAGGACTGATCACCCCAATCCACAAAAGTGGAGACAAATTTGACCCCAATAACTACCGTGGGATATGCGTCAACAGCAACCTTGGGAAAATCCTCTGCATTATCATTAACAGCAGACGCGTACATTTCCACAGCATAAACAATGTACTGAGCAAATGTCAAATGGGCTTTTTACCAAATTACCATACGACAGACCATGTATTCACCCTGCACACCCTAATTGACAAACAAACATGCAAAGTTCTCTCATGCTTTGTTGATTTCAAAAAAGCTTGACTCAATTTGGCACGAGGGTTGAACAAATTGATGGAAAGTGGTGTTGGGGGAAAAACATCCGACATTATAAAATCCACGAACACAAACAAGTGCGCGGTTAAAATTGGCAAAAAACAAACATTTCTTTCCACAGGGCCCGGGGGGTAAGACCGGCATGCAGCTAAAGCCCCACCCTCTTCAACATATATATAAACAAATTGGCGAGGGCAACAGTCTGCAGCACCCGGCCTCACCCTACTAGAATCTGAAGTCAAATGTCTACTGTTTGCTGATGATCTGGTGCTTCTGTCACCAACCAAGGAGGGCCTACAGCAGCACCTAGATCTTCTGCACAGATTCTGTCAGACCTGGGCCCTGACAGTAAATCTCAGTAAGACAAAAATAATGGTGTTCCAAAAAAGGTCCAGTTGCCAGGACCACAAATACATATTCCATCTAGACACCATTGCCCTAGAGCACACAAAAAACTATACATACCTCGGCCTAAACATCAGCGCCACAGGTAACGATCTGAGAGACAAGGCAAGACGGGCCTTCTATGCCATCAAAAGGAACATAAAATTCAACATACCAATTAGGATCTGGCAAAAAATACTTGAATCAGTTATAGAACCCATTGCCCTTTATGGTTGTGAGGTCTGGGGTCCGCTCACCAACCAAGAATTCACAAAATGGGACAAACACCAAATTGACACTCTGCATGTAGAACTCTGCAAAAATATCCTCTGTGTACAACGTAGAACACCAAATAATGCATGCAGAGCAGAATTAGGCCGATACCCGCTAATTATCAAAATCCAGAAAAGAGCCCTTAAATTCTACAACCACCTAAAAGGAAGCGATTCCCAAACCTTCCATAACAAAGCCATCTCCTACAGAGAGATGAACCTGGAGAAGAGTCCCCTAAGCAAGCTGGTCCTGGGGCTCTGTTCACAAACACAAACAGACCCCACAGAGCCCCAGGACAGCAACACAATTAGACCCGACCAAATCATGAGAAAACAAAAAGAATCGGGAGAGTACGCTGAGAGTCGGGAAGCAAGTTCAGGGAGTGTTTTTAATAAATAAATGCAACTAAATACGAAACACAGACATGACACAGGAACAGAAACAATAACGCCTGGGGAAGAAACCAAAGGGAGTGACATATATAGGGAAGGTAATCAGGGAGGTGATGGAGTCCAGGTGAGTCTGATGACGTGCAGGTGCGCGTAACGATGGTGACAGGTGTGCGCCATAACGAGCAGCGTGGTGACCTAGAGGCCGGAGTTGGAGCCCACGTGTCAGGAAGAATACCTGACCACTGTGACTGACCCAAAATTAAGGAAATCTTTGACTATGTACAGACTCAGTGAGCATACCCTTGCTATTGAGAAAGGCCGCCGTAGGCAGACATGGCTCTCAAGAGAAGACAGGCTATGTGCACACTGCCCACAAAATTAGGTGGAAACTGAGCTACACTTCCTAACCTCCTGCCAAATTATGACCATAGAGGCACATATTTCACTCAGATTACACAGACCCACGAAGAATTTGAAAACAAATCCAATTTTGATAAACTCCCATATCTATTGGGTGAAATACCACAGTGTGCCATCACAGCAGCAAGATTTGTGACCTGTTGCCACAAGAAAAGGTCAACCAGTGAAGAACAAACACCATTGTAAATACAACCAATATTTATGCTTATTTATTTTCCCTTTTGTACTTTAACTATTTGCACATCGTTACAACACTGTATATAGACATAATATGACCTTTGAAATGTCTGTATTCTTCTGGAACTTTTGTGAGTGTAATGTTTACTGTTAAATTTGAATTATTTATTTCACTTATATTTATTATCTATTTCCCTTGCTTTGGCAATGTTAACATATGTTTCCCATGCCAATAAAGTCCCTTAAATTGAAATTGAATTGAGAGAGAGAGAGAGAGAGAGAAATCACAAGGTGGTCTTTAGTGATCATATGGGGCCTCTAACTAGAGTTCCTGTGGTCTTTCAGAGGGATGGACACAGGGATGATCCTGGAGGGGGAGAGAGACTGTTTAGTGATCACGACACAAGTGACCTTTGACCCTGTCCGGTGGTGGAAAAAGTTCTCAATTCTCATACTTGAGTAAAAGTAAACATAGAAAATGACTCAAGTCAAAGTGAAAGTCACCCAGTCAAACAATACTTGAGTAAAAGTCTAAAAGTATCTGGTACTCAATTGTTATCAAATCAAATCAAATGTATTTATATAGCCCTTCGTACATCAGCTGATATATCAAAGTGCTGTACAGAAACCCAGCCTAAAACCCCAAACAGCAAGCAATGCAGGTGTAGAAGCACGGTGGCTAGGAAAAACTCCCTAGAAAGGCCAAAACCTAGGAAGAAACCTAGAGAGGAACCAGGCTATGAGGGGTGGCCAGTCCTCTTCTGGCTGTGCCGGGTGGAGATTATAACAGAACATGGCCAAGATGTTCAAATGTTCATAGATGACCAGCATGGTCAAATAATAATAATCACAGTAGTTGTCGAGGGTGCAGCAAGTCAGCACCTCAGGAGTAAATGTCAGTTGGCTTTTTTAGCACGTCCGGTGAACAGGTCAGCGTCAGGTTATAAAGTAAAAAGTCAAACTAAACGCTATACATCAAACTCCTTATATTATTAAGCAAACCAGACGGCACAAGTTGTATTTATGTTCTGAGACAGCACGGGGCTCACTCCAACAAATAGACATCATTTACAAACCAGACGGCACAAGTTGTATTTATTTTCTGAGACAGCAAGGGGCTCAGTCCAACAAATAGACATCATTTACAAACCAGACGGCACAAGTTGTATTTATTTTCTGAGACAGCAAGGGGCTCAGTCCAACAAATAGACATCATTTACAAACCAGACGGCACAAGTTGTATTTATTTTTTGAGACAGCACGGAGCTCACTCCAACAAATAGACATCATTTACAAACCAGACGGCACAAGTTGTATTTATTTTTTGAGACAGCAAGGGGCTCAGTCCAACAAATAGACATCATTTACAAACCAGACGGCACAAGTTGTATTTATTTTCTGAGACAGCACGGAGCTCACTCCAACAAATAGACATCATTTACAAACCAGACGGCACAAGTTGTATTTATTTTCTGAGACAGCAAGGGGCTCACTCCAACAAATAGACATAATTTACAAACCAGACGGCACAAGTTGTATTTATTTTTTGAGACAGCACGGAGCTCAGTCCAACAAATAGACATCATTTACAAACCAGACGGCACAAGTTGTATTTATTTTCTGAGACAGCAAGGGGCTCAGTCCAACAAATAGACATCATTTACAAACCAGACGGCACAAGTTGTATTTATTTTCTGAGACAGCAAGGGGCTCAGTCCAACAAATAGACATCATTTACAAACCAGACGGCACAAGTTGTATTTATTTTTTGAGACAGCACGGAGCTCACTCCAACAAATAGACATCATTTACAAACCAGACGGCACAAGTTGTATTTATTTTTTGAGACAGCAAGGGGCTCAGTCCAACAAATAGACATCATTTACAAACCAGACGGCACAAGTTGTATTTATTTTCTGAGACAGCACGGAGCTCACTCCAACAAATAGACATCATTTACAAACCAGACGGCACAAGTTGTATTTATTTTCTGAGACAGCAAGGGGCTCACTCCAACAAATAGACATAATTTACAAACCAGACGGCACAAGTTGTATTTATTTTTTGAGACAGCACGGAGCTCAGTCCAACAAATAGACATCATTTACAAACCAGACGGCACAAGTTGTATTTATTTTTTGAGACAGCAAGGGGCTCAGTCCAACAAATAGACATCATTTACAAAACCAGTATTTGTGTTTAGTGAGTCCACCAGATAAGCGGCAGTAGGGATGACAACACTTTATATTGAAAGGTGAGTGGATTGGACCATATTGCTGTCCTGGATGAACATTCGATATGTAACGAGTGCTTTTGGGTGTCAGGGAAAACGTATAGAGTAAAAAGTACTTTATTTACTTCAGGAATGTAGTGAAGTAAAAGTAAAAGTTGTAAAAAAAAATATGAATAGTAAAGTAAAGCACAGATACCTCCCAAAACTACTTAAGTAGTACTTGAAAGTATTTTTACTGAGTTACTTTACACCAGTGACCATGTCCACCAAGCCTACCAGATGGCAAGGTGGAGCTGCACAGAGGGAGAGAGACATTTTATATTAACATTTTAGTCATTTAGGAGAGGTTCTTATCCAGAGCGACTTACAACTAGTACATTCAACTGATGTAAATACAAGTTTATATATTAAAAAAACACCTATCATCGCAAGTAGAGATTCTTTAGTGACAAAGGACCTATACCTACAGTATGACCCTTTACCTACAGTATGACCCTTTACCTACAGTATGACTCTTCAGCTACAGTATGACCCTTTACCTACAGTATGACCCTTTACCTACAGTATGAGGGACCCTACAGTATGACTACCTACAGTATGACCCTTCAGCTACAGTATGACCCTTTACCTACAGTATGAATTTACCTACAGTATGACCTTACAGTATGACTTTACCTACAGTATGACTTTACCTACAGTATGACCCTACAGTATGACCCTTTACCTAAAGTTTGACCCTTGACCTAGAGATTGACATTTACATAGAGTATGACTTTACATACAGTATGACTTTGCCTGCAGTATGACCCTTTACCTGCAGTATGACCCTTTAACTGCAGTATGACCCTTTACCTGCAGTATGACCCTTTACCTACAGTATGACCCTTTACCTGCAGTGTGACCCTTTACCTGCAATATGACCCTTTACCTGCAGTATGACCCTTTACCTGCAGTATGACCCTTTACCTGCAGTATGACCCTTTACCTGCAGTATGATCCTTTACCTGCAGTATGACCCTTTACCTACAGTATGACCCTTTACCTGCAGTATGACTCTTTACCTGCAGTGTGACCCTTTACCTGCAGTATGACCCTTTACCTGCAGTATGAGCCTTTACCTGCAGTATGACCCTTTACCTGCAGTATGATCCTTTACCTGCAGTATGACCCTTTACCTGCAGTATGACCCTTTACCTGCAGTATGATCCTTTACCTGCAGTATGACCCTTTACCTGCAGTATGACCCTTTACCTGCAGTATGACCCATTACCTGCAGTATGCCTTCACTCTGATTAATTTGAGCTTTAGTGGAGAACTTCTATTGATACAAATGCATGATTTGAGTGAAAGTCATGAATTGGTTGTTTCTCAGCCCGATGCAACAACTCAATAGTGACCTGATGCAAATGAAAATTCATAACAGAAATAGACTGTTGACACAAGGAAAAAAATGTATGCTTGTTTATTGTTTATTTACAGTGTTTTCCTGTTAATAAACAATAATACATGTTTCCCTTGCGTCAACAGTCTATTTCTGTTATGAATTTGCATTTGCATCAGGTCACTATTGACTGAGGCTAAACATTATTCAATTAATTTATTCATTTATGCAAATATATTTATACTCTCAAATTGGTCAAAATGTTAAAATGTTATAAATCTATTAGAATCACTGTGGGTGGCTTTCAGACGTTGCTATGCCGGGGCTTATTTTTCTCCAACTAGGTAATGGATTTTAGTTTGGTCCCCTTCCATCTTTCTGTCTATTATGCAACATTTCACACAATGTGTTTATTTATCTCTCAGCAGCAGACCCTGAGCTATGGAGAGGTGAGGTAGAGGGGTCAACGCCATTAGAAGTGGAGACTCAGGAGGTAGAGGGGTCAACGTCATTAGAAGTGGAGACTCAGGAGGTAGAGGGGTCAACAACATTAGAAGTAGAGACTCAGGAGGTAGAGGGGTCAACAACATTAGAAGTAGAGACTCAGGAGGCAGAGGGGTCAACACCATTAGAAGTAGAGACTCAGGAGGTAGAGGGGTCAACACCATTAGAAGTAGAGAGACTCAGGAGGTAGAGGGGTCAACAACATTAGAAGTAGAGAGACTCAGGAGGTAGAGGGGTCAACGCCATTAGAAGTGGAGACTCAGGAGGTAGAGGGGTCAACAACATTAGAAGTGGAGACTCAGGAGGTAGAGGGGTCAACAACATTAGAAGTAGAGACTCAGGAGGTAGAGGGGTCAACGCCATTAGAAGTGGAGACTCAGGAGGTAGAGGGGTCAACAACATTAGAAGTAGAGACTCAGGAGGTAGAGGGGTCAACAACATTAGAAGTAGAGACTCAGGAGGTAGAGGGGTCAACGCCATTAGAAGTGGAGACTCAGGAGGTAGAGGGGTCAACAACATTAGAAGTAGAGACTCAGGAGGTAGAGGGGTCAACGCCATTAGAAGTAGAGGGACTCAGGAGGTAGAGGGGTCAACACCATTAGAAGTAGAGAGACTCAGGAGGTAGAGGGGTCAACGCCATTAGAAGTGGAGACTCAGGAGGTAGAGGGGTCAACAACATTAGAAGTAGAGAGACTCAGGAGGTAGAGGGGTCAACAACATTAGAAGTAGAGAGACTCAGGAGGTAGAGGGGTCAACAACATTAGAAGTAGAGAGACTCAGGAGATAGAGGGGTCAACAACATTAGAAGTAGAGAGACTCAGGAGGTAGAGGGGTCAACACCATTAGAAGTAGAGACTCAGGAGGTAGAGGGGTCAACGCCATTAGAAGTAGAGAGACTCAGGAGATAGAGGTGTCAACACCATTAGAAGTGGAGACTCAGGAGGTAGAGGGGTCAACACCATTAGAAGTAGAGACTCAGGAGGCAGAGGGGTCAACACCATTAGAAGTGGAGACTCAGGAGGTAGAGGGGTCAACACCATTAGAAGTAGAGACTCAGGAGGTAGAGGGGTCAACACCATTAGAAGTGGAGACTCAGGAGGTAGAGGGGTCAACAACATTAGAAGTAGAGACTCAGGAGGTAGAGGGGTCAACACCATTAGAAGTAGAGGGACTCAGGAGGTAGAGGGGTCAACACCATTAGAAGTAGAGAGACTCAGGAGGTAGAGGGGTCAACGCCATTAGAAGTGGAGACTCAGGAGGTAGAGGGGTCAACAACATTAGAAGTAGAGAGACTCAGGAGGTAGAGGGGTCAACAACATTAGAAGTAGAGAGACTCAGGAGGTAGAGGGGTCAACAACATTAGAAGTAGAGAGACTCAGGAGATAGAGGGGTCAACAACATTAGAAGTAGAGAGACTCAGGAGGTAGAGGGGTCAACACCATTAGAAGTAGAGACTCAGGAGGTAGAGGGGTCAACGCCATTAGAAGTAGAGAGACTCAGGAGATAGAGGGGTCAACACCATTAGAAGTGGAGACTCAGGAGGTAGAGGGGTCAACACCATTAGAAGTAGAGACTCAGGAGGCAGAGGGGTCAACACCATTAGAAGTGGAGACTCAGGAGGTAGAGGGGTCAACACCATTAGAAGTAGAGACTCAGGAGGTAGAGGGGTCAACACCATTAGAAGTAGAGACTCAGGAGGTAGAGGGGTCAACACCATTAGAAGTAGAGAGACTCAGGAGGTAGAGGGGTCAACACCATTAGAAGTGGAGACTCAGGAGGTAGAGGGGTCAACACCATTAGAAGTAGAGACTCAGGAGGCAGAGGGGTCAACACCATTAGAAGTAGAGACTCAGGAGGTAGAGGGGTCAACGTCATTAGAAGTGGAGACTCAGGAGGTAGAGGGGTCAACAACATTAGAAGTAGAGACTCAGGAGGTAGAGGGGTCAACAACATTAGAAGTAGAGACTCAGGAGGCAGAGGGGTCAACACCATTAGAAGTAGAGACTCAGGAGGTAGAGGGGTCAACACCATTAGAAGTAGAGAGACTCAGGAGGTAGAGGGGTCAACAACATTAGAAGTAGAGAGACTCAGGAGGTAGAGGGGTCAACGCCATTAGAAGTGGAGACTCAGGAGGTAGAGGGGTCAACAACATTAGAAGTGGAGACTCAGGAGGTAGAGGGGTCAACAACATTAGAAGTAGAGACTCAGGAGGTAGAGGGGTCAACGCCATTAGAAGTGGAGACTCAGGAGGTAGAGGGGTCAACAACATTAGAAGTAGAGGCTCAGGAGGTAGAGGGGTCAACAACATTAGAAGTAGAGACTCAGGAGGTAGAGGGGTCAACGCCATTAGAAGTGGAGACTCAGGAGGTAGAGGGGTCAACAACATTAGAAGTAGAGACTCAGGAGGTAGAGGGGTCAACACCATTAGAAGTAGAGGGACTCAGGAGGTAGAGGGGTCAACACCATTAGAAGTAGAGACTCAGGAGGTAGAGGGGTCAACGCCATTAGAAGTGGAGACTCAGGAGGTAGAGGGGTCAACAACATTAGAAGTAGAGAGACTCAGGAGGTAGAGGGGTCAACAACATTAGAAGTAGAGAGACTCAGGAGGTAGAGGGGTCAACAACATTAGAAGTAGAGAGACTCAGGAGATAGAGGTGTCAACAACATTAGAAGTAGAGAGACTCAGGAGGTAGAGGGGTCAACACCATTAGAAGTAGAGACTCAGGAGGTAGAGGGGTCAACGCCATTAGAAGTAGAGAGACTCAGGAGGTAGAGGGGTCAACACCATTAGAAGTGGAGACTCAGGAGGTAGAGGGGTCAACACCATTAGAAGTAGAGACTCAGGAGGCAGAGGGGTCAACACCATTAGAAGTGGAGACTCAGGAGGTAGAGGGGTCAACACCATTAGAAGTAGAGACTCAGGAGGTAGAGGGGTCAACGCCATTAGAAGTGGAGACTCAGGAGGTAGAGGGGTCAACAACATTAGAAGTAGAGACTCAGTAGGTAGAGGGGTCAACACCATTAGAAGTAGAGGGACTCAGGAGGTAGAGGGGTCAACACCATTAGAAGTAGAGAGACTCAGGAGGTAGAGGGGTCAACGCCATTAGAAGTGGAGACTCAGGAGGTAGAGGGGTCAACAACATTAGAAGTAGAGAGACTCAGGAGGTAGAGGGGTCAACAACATTAGAAGTAGAGAGACTCAGGAGGTAGAGGGGTCAACAACATTAGAAGTAGAGAGACTCAGGAGATAGAGGGGTCAACAACATTAGAAGTAGAGAGACTCAGGAGGTAGAGGGGTCAACACCATTAGAAGTGGAGACTCAGGAGGTAGAGGGGTCAACACCATTAGAAGTAGAGACTCAGGAGGCAGAGGGGTCAACACCATTAGAAGTGGAGACTCAGGAGGTAGAGGGGTCAACACCATTAGAAGTAGAGACTCAGGAGGTAGAGGGGTCAACACCATTAGAAGTAGAGACTCAGGAGGTAGAGGGGTCAACACCATTAGAAGTAGAGAGACTCAGGAGGTAGAGGGGTCAACACCATTAGAAGTGGAGACTCAGGAGGTAGAGGGGTCAACACCATTAGAAGTAGAGACTCAGGAGGCAGAGGGGTCAACACCATTAGAAGTAGAGACTCAGGAGGTAGAGGGGTCAACGTCATTAGAAGTAGAGAGACTCAGGAGGTAGAGGGGTCAACAACATTAGAAGTAGAGAGACTCAGGAGGTAGAAGGGTCAACACCATTAGAAGTAGAGAGACTCAGGAGGTAGAGGGGTCAACAACATTAGAAGTAGAGACTCAGGAGGTAGAGGGGTCAACGCCATTAGAAGTAGAGACTCAGGAGGTAGAGGGGTCAACACCATTAGAAGTAGAGACTCAGGAGGTAGAGGGGTCAACGCCATTAGAAGTAGAGACTCAGGAGGTAGAGGGGTCAACAACATTAAAAGTAGAGAGACTCAGGAGGTAGAGGGGTCAACACCATTAGAAGTAGAGACTCAGGAGGTAGAGGGGTCAACAACATTAGAAGTAGAGACTCAGGAGGTAGAGGGGTCAACAACATTAGAAGTAGAGACTCAGGAGGTAGAGGGGTCAACACCATTAGAAGTAGAGAGACTCAGGAGGTAGAGGGGTCAACAACATTAGAAGTGGAGACTCAGGAGGTAGAGGGGTCAACAACATTAGAAGTAGAGACTCAGGAGGTAGAGGGGTCAACAACATTAGAAGTAGAGAGACTCAGGAGGTAGAGGGGTCAACAACATTAGAAGTGGAGACTCAGGAGGTAGAGGGGTCAACAACATTAGATGTAGAGACTCAGGAGGTAGAGGGGTCAACAACATTAGAAGTGGAGACTCAGGAGGTAGAGGGGTCAATACCATTAGAAGTGGAGACTCAGGAGGTAGAGGGGTCAACAACATTAGAAGTAGAGACTCAGGAGGTAGAGGGGTCAACAACATTAGAAGTAGAGACTCAGGAGGTAGAGGGGTCAACTCCATTAGAAGTAGAGACTCAGTAAGGAGAAGATGAGATGTGTCTGTCTGTTAGGGAGATACAGGCTACACGTCCTGACTAGCTATGAATGGCAATTTATACATTTTTAAAATATCACACATCAGTTGGGGAATGTGTCTGTCTGTTTCAGGAAGCAGTTCATTAGATGGACTCAACGCAATGTTTTGAAGTATTTCTGCTAACGCTTCAGATATTGTTAGCCCTGGACACTATGTGGATAGTTGGTTGATAATTACACAGCTAGGAAGCCGGGAACAGGAAATACACAGTTCAAAGTAAAGCACCAAATAAACATCATATTTACATCATTTATTAACAGAGTTGGATCCCAAAACCTCTCTCGCCTAATGAGAACCTCGTCTGAAAACCTGACGGCTTCAACCATAATGGTAGAGGGACCTGGGGTTCGGTGTGTGTGTGTGTGTGTGTGTGTGTGTGTGTGTGTGTGTGTGTGTGTGTGTGTGTGTGTGTGTGTGTGTGTGTGTGTGTGTGTGTGTGTGTGTGTGTGTGTGTGTGTGTGTGTGTGTGTGTGTGTGTGTGTGTGTCTGTTTGTATCTGACTGACCTGTCGACGCTGATGGCGCAGAGGTTGAAGATGGAGGCTGTGCACAGCATCACATCCATGGACATCAGACCGTCACACAGCATCATGTTCAGGGACCACACACCACCCTGGAACTGAACACAACACACAGCATCATGTTCAGGGACCACACACCACCCTGGAACTAAACACAACACACAGCATCATGTCCAGGGACCACACACCACCCTGGAACTGAACACAACACACAGCATCATGTCCAGGGACCACACACCACCCTGGAACTGAACACAACACACAGCATCATGTCCAGGGACCACACACCACCCTGGAACTGAACACAACACACAGCATCATGTTCAGGGACCACACACCACCCTGGAACTAAACACAACACAGTGCATCATGTTCAGGGACCACACACCACCCTGGAACTGAACACAACACACAGCATCATGTCCAGGGACCACACACCACCCTGGAACTGAACACAACACACAGCATCACGTCCAGGGACCACACACCACCCTGGAACTGAACACAACACACAGCATCACGTCCAGGGACCACACACCACCCTGGAACTGAACACAACACACAGCATCATGTCCAGGGACCACACACCACCCTGGAACTGAACACAACACACAGCATCATGTCCAGGGACCACACACCACCCTGGAACTGGACACAACACACAGCATCACGTCCAGGGACCACACACCACCCTGGAACTGAACACAACACACAGCATCACGTCCAGGGACCACACACCAACCTGGAACTGAACACAACACACAGCATCACGTCTATGAAAACGTGTGGACATAGATTAACGATTTGACACCTGATCAACCGTACATAATCACAGAAACCATGTGTAGTGCTGCTTCTATCTCCTCTCTCTGTCTGTCTCCATACTCTCCCCTTTCTCTTTCTCTCTCTCTGTCTGTCTCCATACTCTCCCCTTTCTCTCTCTCTCTCTCTCTCTCTCTCTCTCTCTCTCTCTCTCTCTCTCTCTCTTTCTCTCTCTCTGTCTGTCTCCATACTCTCCCCTTTCTCTTTCTCTTTCTCTGTCTGTCTCCATACTCTCCCCTTTCTCTCTCTCTCTCTTTTTCTCTCTCTCTGTCTGTCTCCATACTCTCCCCTTTCTCTCTCTCTCTCTCTGTCTGTCTCCATACTCCCCCCTTTCTCTTTCTCTCTCTCTGTCTGCCTCCATACTCTCCCCTTTCTCTCTCTCTCTCTGTCTCCATACTCTCCCCTTTCTCTTTCTCTGTCTGTCTCCATACTCTCCCCTTTCTCTCTCCATCTGTCTCCATACTCTCCCCTTTCTCTCTCTCTTTCTTCTATTGGCCATACTATTGATCAGCCTCTCTTGGCTTATCAATAGTATGATGAAGTTGACTTTCAGACTGCCCTTCACCACCAGGCGAACACGCCAAAAACTAAAGGCTGTAATGTTAACCAATAACCAAGATGGATAACAAAATGCTAACAACATGTTAATACCAACATGTTAACACTCTGCCTGGCTGGCTCAGTAGATTACCGCGCTGTAACAACTCTCCTGTAACGAGATAATGGCGTCCCAATTTAGGAAGACTTAGGCACTGGTCTCTCACAGGCATCCCTTAATTCTCTAAGTAAAGACTATTCAGTAGTCAACCACAACAGAGAGCGAGATAGACACACAGACAGACAGGCAGACAGACAGACACACACACACACATGTATGCATACCTGTTCTCAACAATAGACACTATCAATTAATGTTATGTAATATCTCAGTAATTCTCATTTGAACAGCTTTGAGTTAACCTCCTTGATTGATATTATTCCACTGTTAGTCTGTTGTTGTTGATCGTTTTAATCAAACGAATTGGCCGTAGCATATAGCATGTCAAGATGACGCAGAAGACGTTTTGCAGTAGACCTAGTATAGAACGACTGACCTTTCCCAGTTCGATAGGAACTGAGAAATGAACAGGTGAGAGATACAGAGAGAACAAGAGCAGAGAATGGAACGGGATGTTCTTTCCCCCTCTTTAGTAATGAACTTAAAGGGTTGGTCTGATGGCTCTGATTTGGATGATTAGAGGGTTAAGCCGCTATTATTCACCAGGCTATAATACCGGGAAACTAACTATTAGACAGCTGATATTATGCATGAATATAATTATGGTAATTTAGAGGATAATAAATAGTATAATATGATTCATAATCATAACCAATAGCCTAGTCGTCCCCTAGTGAAATAAATTAACTTAATATAAATATATATATAGCCTACCAACCGGCCACCACATGACTAAATATCTGAAATAGGGCAAGCAGGTATTATTAATGAAGTAAACAACATATCTCAGGTAGGATAAGGGTTGAAACCTAAGCTACTTACCTCTGCGTACACGAACAGCGGCAACACCAGCACGGCCAGCAGTAGATCCGCAACAGCCAAACTCACAATGAAGTAGTTTGTCGTAGTTTTTAAAGCTTTTTCCATGTAAACACTAAGACACACAAGCACATTTCCACCGATAATCACAATGATTAGCAATATCCCGAATATAAGAGCTGGAAAGTTGTAGTCTGGAGCCACCGCAGCAGCCACCGGCTGCGTCGTGTTGTTGAATTCGAAATCGGTGAAGTTGTCCGACATTGTCGCCCGGAGATTGACAAATTCCCTCTGCGACATCTTTTCCGTGCGAGAACGGCGTTACTGGAACGGGGTTTCATCTATGCATTATTTCCAGTCGTCCTGCAACACGCGTGGTCCGGTGTCTGGTCTGTGCTAAAATCGCAAAGTTTACTCTTCTTGGGTGAGACCCATCCAGGACGGATGCTTTTTGCAGGAGATCAGCACCAGACCAGCGGAGAGTAGTAGAGGACACACATGTGTCTGGAAGCGCTTTCCTATTTCCCAAGAAAATTACTCTGAAATTCAAGCAATGCAGTTAGTGCCTCCTTCAAATATGTAGAAGTACCCAGACTAATTATATCATAGTTTTAACGTGTTTCCTGGACCCCGGCGGTGTAGACCAGCTTGTGCCTACGTGCTTAATAGAGGTGAGGTGCTCTGTTTCAGCAGACAGGCGGGTTGTGTAGGTAAGCGACCTGAACGGACAAATCAGCGACACAGTTCTATATATCCAACGGCCCAAAGCTGCTTAGATCTGACGGTTGACTTTTGCCCCTCAAGTTGCATGGCACGATGAAGAAGATTCAAACACTTTTAAAAAGATATCTGAACTTTTCCGCCTGTTCCAAAAATAATACGCGCGTTAAAGTGCTACGGAAAGTTTGTGGCTTTCATTGAATTGGCGATGGCTAAACGAGAATAGTTCTCAAGCGATTAAACGAGGAATTTCATCAATGACATTTAATCCCATTGACGACGCGCAGCGCTAATGCATTCTGCCTGAACGCAGTGAATCGTGTCATTGTTGAGTGGAATGCCGGGCTCTCAGAGAGAGAGAGAGAAAGAGAGAGAGAGAGAGAGAGAGAGAGAGTGAGAGAGAAAGAGACAGAGAGAGAGAGAGAGAGAGACAGAGAGAGAGAGAGAGAGAGAGAGAGACAGAGAGAGAGAGAGAGAGAGAGAGAGAGATAGAGAGAGAGAGAAAGAGACAGAGAGAGAGAGAGAGAGAGAGAGAGAGAGAGAGAGAGAGAGAGAGAGAGAGAGAGAGAGACAGAGAGACAGAGAGAGAGAGAGAGAGAGAGAGAGAGAGAGAGAGAGAGAGAGAGAGAGAGAGAAGAGACAGAGAGACAGAGAGAGAGCAGAGAGAGAGAGAGAGAGAGAGAGAGAGAGAGAGAGAGGAGAGAGAGAGAGAGAGAGAGAGAGAGAGAGAGAGAGAGAGAGAGAGAGAGAGAGAGAGAGAGATAGTCATTGTAAGGTGACAGTCCATGAAAATAGTACTTCTCCCATTTGTGGGGGTTTCTTCAACATTCCGCATCTGTTTGGGTTGTAGTGTGAATCTGTGTGCCTCTGTCTCAGCTGTTGGTTAGTTTAGGCATGGCTAGTCATTCTCCTACAGTGACAGAGCGTGTCTGCTTTAGTGGCTTGAACATAAATCGAAATGCCTCTTTCAATGAGACAAACTGCAATCTTATTAAGTCCCTTGTGTTTGTGTGTGTGCGAGAGAGTTAAGAAATGCTTTAAGAAAAGAAAAGCTTTGAACAAAGCGTGGTTCTCTTTATTGTTCAGACTACTTTACTTTCTGTTTGTAATTGGATCTCTAACATTCTGCTGGGCCTTCAGTGTTCTGGATCTGTAATATTCTGATGGGCCTTCAGTGTTCTGGATCTGTAACATTCTGATGGGCCTTCAGTGTTCTGGATCTCTAACATTCTGCTGGGCCTTCAGTGTTCTGGATCTGTAATATTCTGATGGGCCTTCAGTGTTCTGGATCTGTAACATTCTGATGGGCCTTCAGTGTTCTGTATCTCTAATATTCTGATGGGCCTTCAGTGTTCTGTGTCTGTAATATTCTGATGGGCCTTCAGTGTTCTGGATCTGTAACATTCTGATGGGCCTTCAGTGTTCTGGATCTCTAACATTCTGCTGGGCCTTCAGTGTTCTGGATCTGTAATATTCTGATGGGCCTTCAGTGTTCTGGATCTGTAACATTCTGATGGGCCTTCAGTGTTCTGTATCTCTAATATTCTGATGGGCCTTCAGTGTTCTGTGTCTGTAATATTCTGATGGGCCTTCAGTGTGGA